>NC_092048.1:71963846-72263846 GCF_003086295.3 Arachis hypogaea | reverse complement strand
GGATTCAGGGATTGAATGACTGTGATGAGCTTCAAACTCGCGAGTGCTGGGCGTAGTTACAGACGCAAAAGGAGGGTGAATCCTATTCCAGCATGATCGGGAACCTTAGATGATTAGCCATGCTGTGACAGAGCATTTGGACCATTTTCACAAGAGGAAGGGATGTAACCATTGACAACGGTGATGCCCCAACACACAGCTTGCCATAGAAGGATGTGCGTGCGTGAATCAGAGGACAAAGGAAAGCAGAGATTCAGAAGACAAAGCATCTCCAAAACTCCAACATATTCTCCATTACTGCATAACAAGTAACCTTTAACCCATGCTCTCTTGTTTATTCGCAATTCAACTGATAAATATAATTGACTTCCTGACTAAAAATTGCAAGATAACCATAGATTGCTTCAAACCAACAATCTCCGTGGGATTCGACCCTTACTCACGTAAGGTATTACTTGGACGACCCAATGTACCTGCTGGTTGGTGGTACGAGTTGTGAAAAGTGTGATTCACAATTCGTGCACCAGCCAACTACACAAATTTTAAGAAAGATCAACAAGCATCAGGAGCCTTCTTGGCAGCATCAGGACAAGGAGAAGGAGGGTGAGTCTGGATCGGCACAGCATCCACAGTTCCATCCTCCCGATTCAAGATCTGGCAATCCGGGTCGGGCACAGCAGGAGGAACCGAAGAGGTCAGCACTTTGGTAGAAGACACAGGAGGAACGACATCATCATCATCACCCTCATCATCAGGGACAATCTTGCCATCCCTAACAATATTATCCAGGCTAAAAAGGGTGAGGTCGGCCTCGGGAGCAATGACCTGAAATTGCTCCCTCAAGTTCTCATAAGCAGCAGTCACGCTGCGAACGAGATGACTTTGGAGCTCAGCATAATCTTCCCGAACACTGTCAAGCTCCCCCCTCAGGCGCATCACTTCCCGATAAGATAAAAGGTAACTCTCCTTGTGCATCAAGACTGCGTCCACAGCCAACCTCAAAGAAGCCGCCAATGACTGAGAGTTCGCCTCCTCATTCTTCAAGTCCTTCTCCAGCTTGACTACCTTCGTCTCAAGCTCCTCCTTTAGCTCCTTCAACCGATCAAACTCCTGTTTCGCCTCCTCCATAAACGCTTTAGTAGCGTGGAGAGGGAGATTCTGAGCAGTCCGATATATGGCAGCCGACATGTACGCCATCTTCACATGATTTTGGGCCATGAATTCCAAGTGATGGAGGATGGACATATCGTCCATAGAGAGAGTGCCATAAGGACCTATTTGTTGATCCACGAATTCAATAGCATTAAAATCAGGAGGATCGAGGTCAAAGGGCTCAGCAATCTTTTGTTTTTTATTGGGAGGAGCAACAGAAGGAGCAGCAGAGGTGACGTGAGGATCTACCAAACAAACTCGAGGTGTAGGGATCACCTTCTTCACCCCGGCAGAACTCTGCACCGATGGCTTCTCGCGCACTTGGGAAGATCCCTCCCCAGCCGCCTAGGCAGCAGCATTTCTGGCAGCAGTCGCCCTCTGCGCCCTCTTATAAGCTTTCATGGATTCATTATTCTTCATTGCCTCTGCAAACAAAACAGAAAACTCAGCTACAAGTCGGATAAGTCGGAAAGGACAGCTACAAGCAACATAAACAAAATAATAAAAGAAACACAAGATACCCAGTTCAGTTCGAAGAAGAGTAGGATTGGTTAGAAATTTCTTTATGTCAAGATGGGGAAGTTGACCCCAGCGTTCTTCCAAGATAGTCACAAAGGCTCGCTCAGCCTCATCCAACATTTCCCACGAATACCTGGAGACCCTCACATCTTTTTGCCATTCCAAGGGAAAAACAGGTTCGTCATTCTCATCTAGAAAAAAGGGCCGAGCTCCTTCAACAGCTCGGACCTTGAAAAAGTAGTTTTTAAAATCACGGAACGACTCGTCAAACATGGAAAAAAACCTTCTTCCCCTGGGTAGAACGAAAGGAGACCCAGGCCGACTTCTTTTTTACCACACCGGGCTTAGTCAAGACAAACAGATAGAAAAAGAGAGATTGGGAAGTAGGAATACCAAAACCATCGCACAGCAATTGGAAAATTTTAATAAAACCCCAGGAATTGGGTTGAAGTTGAGAAGGGGCAACATTACAAGACCATAACAGGTCGGTTTCGAATTTGGTAAAAGGAAGGGTGATACCCAGCTGACTAAAGAAAAAATCATAAGCATAAAAGAAAGGGCGACCATCAACAACTCGAGTCGAAAAGCAGACTCTCTCGTCAGAAGAGGGAGGGACAAGTTCATAGTTCTTCTCATCACCAGAATTACTATAGACACTGTGAAACTGCCTAAGCTGAGTACAAAATTCAGAATCAACCAGCGAGACACACATAAGAACCATGGAATCCACCCAATCAGCCATACCCGCGGGAACCTGGGAAGGCATTTCGACAACGTTATTTCGGGAAGACATGAGGTCAACTAAATCCTACAAAATGAAAAGTAGAATGGATTACTCAAAAACATCTCGGACAGAGGGCAAAACATCTCGACGGGCGGATAAACAAAAAGGGAAAACCCCAAGACTCAAGACAAAGGTCTTGGGGCATCCCTTGGAGGCAGTAAACAAGCAAGGTTTTAAAGTTATTTCTACTGCCTACATCCCAGCACTCATCAAAATAAAATCCAAAAAGAAAACAAAGGAAGCAAAAACGCAAAAGGACCACACTTCTACAGTTTACTAGCAAAAAACACTACTTCTACAGTATATCAGAAATGTCAAAAAAGGCCAAGCAGCAAAGGCGCAAACTTTCTTTTGAAATCAAGCAAAAAATCATCAGCCAAGGCACAAACAGAAACGGCGGCAACATGCAAAAGAAAAAAGATTCAAGCAACAAGAAAAAGATTCGCACCAAAAAGCAAAGAAATTTCAGAGCATGCAACAAGTCAAGCATGATAAAAAACAGAAAGATCCAAACTTTCTCCAAAAAGAAGATCAAAAGGAAAACCCCATCGCAAAGTCAAAAACAACGAGGAAAATATGAAAGGGGACCAACCTGGAGACGGAAGAAGTTTCGAGGAAGAGTAGAAGCGTAGAGATAAAGGCTGCCCAGAAAAATGCCGAGCGTCGAAAGTAGAAGCGCAAGCGAAAGACAGAGAGCAGATGAGAGAAACAGAAAACGAGAGAGCAAAGGGAGAAGTTACGAAGAAGAAATGAAGAAGAGAAACCATTTTTGATTGCGAAATTCAAAATAAAAGCCAATAGAGAATGAAGGGCAAATTAATGCCAATTAAATGCGGATATTAAAACCGCTTGCGTTCCCAAAAAAGCGCTAATACAAAAACGCGCGCTTTTAGAGGAAAACGTTCTACATTCAAAAAAGACACTTTAAAAAGAAAGGAATCGACAAATGCTTGAGTTCGACTTTAAGAAGGACCGAAGTCAAGGACTCGACCTCAAAAAGAAGATTGAGCTCAAGCAGGGGCACTGTTCATACCCTGGGTCGAGCTATCCGACCTGGGACGATTCGAGAAAAAGCGACCAAACCTCTTCAGGTCAGACTATCCGACCTCTTCTCAAAGAGCTCGGCCAAATCGACAGAAGAGCCCAATTAAGGGCCCAAACAGAGGAGCACGACCCGAATCCTAAGGCGGCCTAAGCCCATAGAGATGAAGGCGGTTCCGTTGAAAGATACGCTGACCTCAACTCAAAGATAAAGATAAGATAAGATAACTAACTTATCTTATCAAAAAGGTCACATCTCACCATTATAAATACACTGGAGCACCCAGGTATAACTCATACTCTGATTCTACATAACACCTGTTTAATACCGATGCTAACTTAAGCATCGGAGTCTCTTGCAGGTACCCCCCACCCTTCGGTGACAGAGGATCAACAGCATGTCCAAGTCCAAACAAATCGGACGTACCAGTTCCGGCCTCCATTCACCAGCCGGACACATCGGTTCCGACCATCACTGAGGATCCCGTCCGAGATCGACCTACAATTTCAAGTAACCCTCGGAACAGTAATTCTTAGTCAAGAAATTAATAATAAAAATGGTTGGGTTTATGAAAAGTAATTAACATAAAATAAAAAATACTTGTTATGCAGTAATGGAGAACAGATTGAGGTTTTGGAGATGCTCTGTCTTCTGAATCTCTACTTTTCTACTGTCTTCTTCTTCACGCACGCAACGCTCCTTCCATGGCAAGCTGTATGTTGGTGGATCACCGTTGTCAATGGCTACCATCCATCCTCTCAGTGAAAATGGTCCAAATGCTCTGTCACCGCACGGCTAATCATCTGTCAGTTCTCACTCATGTTGGAATAGAATCTATTGATTCTTTTGCGTCTGTCACTACGCCCAACACTCACGAGTTTGAAGCTCGTCACAGTCATCCCTTCCCAGATCCTACTCGAAATACCACAGACAAGATTTAGACTTTCCGGATCTCAGGAATGGCCGCCAATAATTCTAGCCTATACCACGAAGACTCTGATCGTGAACTAGGAGGCTAAGAGATACACACTCAAGCTAATGCAGATAGAACAGAGGTGGTTATCAAGCACGCGTTCATAGGTGAGAATGATGATGAGTGTCACGGATCATCACATTCATTAGGGTGAAGTGCGAGTGAATATCTTAGAATAGAAACAAGCGTGATTGAATGAAAAACAGTAGTAATTGCATTAATTCATCGAAACACAACAGAGCTCCTCACCCCCAATCATGGGGTTTAGAGACTCATGCCGTCAGAAATGCAATGTGAAGTGTAAAAATGTCATGAGGTACATAGTAAGTCTCTAAAAGTTGTTTTTATACTAAACTAGTAGCTAGGGTTACAGAAAATAAGTAACTAAGTGCAGATAGTGCAGAAATCCACTTCTGGGGCCCACTTGGTGTGTTCTTGGGTTGAGCATTGAGCTTTACACGTGAAGAGGCTTCTCTTGGAGTTAAGCGCCAGGTTGCAGCCTGTTTGTGGCGTTTAACTCTGGTTTGTAACCTGTTTCTGGCGTTTAACTTTAGAATAGGGTAGGAAGTTGGCGTTTGAACGCCAATTTTCACCATCAAAACTCGGGCAAAGTATGGACTATTATATATTTCTAGAAAGCCCTGGATGTCTACTTTCCAACGCACTTGAGATCGCGCCAATTGGGTTTCTGTAGCTCCAGAAAATCCATTTTGATTGCAGGGAGATTAGAATCCAACAGCATCTGCAGTCCTTTTTCAGCCTCTGAATCAGATTTTTGCTCAAGTCCCTCAATTTCAGCCAGAAAATACCTGAAATCATAGAAAAACGCACAAACTCATAGTAAAGTCCAGAAATGTGAATTTTGCATAAAAACTAATAAAAACATAATAAAAACTAGCTAAATTATACTAAAAACTACCTAAAAATAATGCCAAAAAGCGTATAAATTATCCGCTCATCAGAACACCAAACTTAAATTGTTGCTTGTCCCCAAGCAACTAAAAATCAAATAGGATAAAAAGAAGAGAATATACTATAAATTCCAAAATATCAATGAAACTTAGCTCCAATTAGATGAGCGGGACTAGTAGCTTTTTGCCTCTGAACAGTTTTGGCATCTCACTTTATCCTTTGAAGTTCAGAATGGTTGGCATCTATAGGAACTCAGAATCCAGATAGTGTTATTGATTTTCCTAGTTCTGTATGTTGATTCTTGAACACATCTACTTTATGAGTCTTGGCCGTGGCCCTAAGCACTTTGTTTTCTAGTATTACCACCGGATACATAAATGCCACAGACACATAACTGGGTGAACATTTCAGATTATGACTCAGCTTTGCTAAAGTCCCCAATTAGAGGTGTCCAGGGTTCTTAAGCACACTCTTTTTGCTTTGGATCACGACTTTAACCGCTCAGTCTCAAGCTTTTCACTTGACACCTTCACGCCACAAGCACATGGTTAGGGAAAGCTTGGTTTAGCCGCTTAGGCCAGAATTTTATTCCTGTGGGCCCTCCTATCCACTGATGCTCAAAGCGTTGGATCCTTTTTAACCTTGCCTTTTGGTTTAAAGGGTTACTGGCTTTTTTCTCTTGCCTTTTGGTTTAAAGAACTCTTAGCTTTTTCTGCTTGCTTTTTTTTTGCCATTTTTTTTCACAAGCCTTTGCTTTTCATTGCTTTTTCTTGCTTCAAGATTCAATTTTATGATTTTTCAGATTATCAAATAACATTTCTCTTTTTTCATCATTCTTTCAAGATCCAACAATTTTAACATTCATAAACAACAAATTCAAAAGACATATGCACTGTTCAAGCATTCATTCAGAGAAACAAAAAGTATTGTCACCACATCAAAATAATTAAACTAATTTCAAGGATGAATTCGAAATCATGTACTTCTTGTTCTTTTGTGATTAAAAACATTTTTCATTTAAGAAAGGTGATGGGTTCATAGGACATTCATAGCTTTATGGCATAGACACTAGACACTAATGATCATGTAAGAAAGACACAAACATAAATAAACATAAAGCATAGAGAACGAAAATAGAAAAAATAAATAGACAAGGAGATTAAGGAACGGGTCCACCTTAGTAAGGGTGGCGACTTCTTCCTCTTGAAGAACCAATGGTGCTCTTGAGCTCCTCTATGTCTCTTCCTTGCCTTTGTTGCTCCTCCCTCATAGCTCTTTGATCTTCTCTAATCTCATGAAAGGTGCCATATGGTTATGGAAAATTAAAAAGCGGGGCTTTTTCGACACCAAACTTAAAATGTTTGCTCGTCCTCGAGCAAAAAAAGAAAGAAAAGAGGAGATGGAGATGTGTGGTGGGTTCGGCCAAGGGAGGGTGATAATGTGTATATGAGGGGTTTATGATGGATGGATGTGAGTGGTGAAGAGAGTATGAAAAAGAGGGTGGGGTAGGTGGGGATCCTGTGTGGTCCACAGATCCTGAGGGGTCAAGAACATAGCATCCCTGCTCCATTGAGGCGTGCAAAACGCCCTTAGAGTGCAATCCTATCGTTTAACGCCAGACTGCTACTTGTTTCTGGCGTTAAACGCCAGCTTTTTTCCCTTTCTTGGCGTTGAACGCCAACTTGGTGCTTGTTTCTGGCATTAAACGCCAAGCTATAGCTTGTTTCTGGCGTTTAACGCCAGCTTGATGCTTCTTTCTGGTGTTAAACGCCAGTCTGATGCTTCTTACTGGTGTTTAAATGCCAGTAAGTCTGTCCTCCAGGATGTGCTATTTTTGATGCATTTTTTTATTCTGCTTTAATTCTGCAGTTGTTTTTATGACTCCATATGATCATCAACCTAAAGAAAACATAAAATAATAATGGAAAATGAAATGAAAAAGTAATTAACATAGATAAATAAGATTGGGTTGCCTCCCAATAAGCACTTCTTTACTGTCAATAGCTTGACATTACTGAGCCTTATAGTTTGCAGTGTCTGCAAACCACGGAGCTTCCTGAATAGCAAACAATTGCTCATCCAGAAAGGTTTCAGAGATCTCAGTAAGAGGGAGGGATGCTCCTGCTACTGGTTCTATCCAGGACAGGTGATCAGCTACTTGATTCTCTGTCTCTTTTCTGTCTCTTATTTCTATGTCAAACTCTTGCAGAAGCAACACCCATCTTATGAGTCTGGGTTTTGAATCCTGCTTTGTGAGGAGATATTTTAAAGCAGCATGGTCAGTGTACACAATCACTTTTGATCCCACTAAATAAGATCTGAACTTGTCAATGGCATAAACCACTGTAAGTAACTCCTTTTCTGTGGTTGTGTAATTTTTCTGTGCGTCATTCAAAACACGGCTAGCATAGTAAATGACGTGCAAAAGCTTGTTATGCCTCTGTCCCAATACTTCACCAATGGCATGGTCACTGGCATCACACATTAGTTCGAATGGTAAAGTCCAGTCTGGTGCAGAAATGACAGGTGTTGTGACCAACTTAGCCTTCAGAGTCTCAAAGGCCTACAAACACCCTGTGTCAAAGACAAATGGTATGTCAGCAGCTAGCAGATTTCTCAGAGGTTTTGCAATTTTTGAAAAATCCTTTATAAACCTCCTATAGAATCCTGCATGCCCCAGAAAGCTTCTGATTGTCTTAACATTGGTGGGTGGTGGTAATTTTTCAATTACCTATACCTTAGCTTGATCCACCTATATTCCCTTGTTCAAAATTTTATGCCCAAGGACAATTCCTTCAGTTACCATAAAGTGACATTTTTCCCAATTTAAAACCAGGTTAGTCTCTTGGCATCTTTTCAGAAAAAGTACTAGATGGTTAAGACAGGAGCTAAATGAGTCTCCAAATACTGAGAAGTCATCCATGAAGATTTCCAAAAATTTCTCTACCATATCAGAGAAGATAGAGAGCATGCACCTCTGAAAGGTTGCAGGTGCATTGCACAGACCAAAAGGCATTCTTCTATATGCAAATATTCTAGATGGACATGTGAATGCTATTTTCTCTTGGTACTGAGGATCTACTCCAATTTGGTTGTAACCTGAATAGCCATCCAAAAAGCAGTAGTATTCATGACCTGCTAGTCTCTCTAGCATCTGGTCTATGAATGGTAAAGGAAAATGATCCTTCCTGGTGGCTGTATTGAGCCTTCTGTAGTTAATACACATACGCCACCCTGTAACTATTCTTGTAGTAACCAATTCATTCTTTTCATTATGAACCACTGTCATTCCTCCCTTCTTAGGGACAACATGGACAGGGCTCACCCAGGGGCTATCAGAAATAGGATAAATAATCCAGCCTCTAGTAATTTAGTGACCTCTTTCTGCACCACTTCCTTCATGGCGAGATTCAGCCGCCTCTGTGGTTGAACCACTGGCTTAGCATCATCCTCCAATAGGATCTTGTGCATGAATCTGGCTGGCTAATGCCCTTAAGATCACTTATGGACCTCCCAAGAGCTGTCTTGTGTGTCCTTAGCACCTGAATTAGTGCTTTCTCTTCCTGTGGCTCTAAAGCAGAGCTTATGATTACAGGAAAAGTGTCACCTTCTCCCAGAAATGCATATTTCAGGGATGGTGGTAGTAGTTTGAGCTCGGGTTTAGGAAGTTTCTCCTCTTCCTGAGGAATTTTCAGAGGTTCTTTTATTTCCTCTGGTTCCTCCAGATCAGGCTGAACATCTTTAAAAATGTCCTCTAGCTCTGATTCGAGACTCTCAGTCATATTGACCTCTTCCACCAGGGAGTCAATAATATCAACACTCAGGCAGTCTTCTGATGTGTCTGGATGCTGCATAACTTTGACAACATTCAACTTAAACTCATCCTTATTGACTCTCAGGGTTATCTCCCCTTTTTGGACGTCAATGAGGGTTCGTCCAGTTGCTAGGAATGGTCTTCCTAGAATGAGAGTTGCACTCTTGTGCTCCTCCATTTTCAGTGCTACAAAGTCAGTAGGGAAGGCAAATGGCCCAACCTTGACAATCATGTCCTCAATTATGCCTGATGGGTATTTAATGGAGCCATCAGCAAGTTGAGGACAGATCCGGGTTGGTTTGACCTCTTCAGTCAAGCCAAGCTTTCTGATAGTGGATGCAGGAATTAGGTTGATACTTGCCCCAAGAACACATAGAGCTGTCTTGGTATAAGCACCCTCTAATGTGCATGGTATCCTAAAGCTTCCGGGATCCTTAAGCTTTTCTGGTAAGCTTGTTAGGATGGCTGCACTGCATTCTTTAATGAGAAAAACTTTTTTTGTTTCTCTCCAATCCTTATTATGACTTAAGATCTCTTTCATGAACTTAGCATAAGAGGGTATTTTCTCAAGTGCCTCTGCAAACAGAATCTTCATTTCAAGAGTCCTGAGATAGTGTGCAAAGTGGGCAAATTGTTTATCCTGTTCCGCTTGGCAGAGTTTCTGAGGATAAGGCATTTTGGCTTTGTATTCTTCAACCTTAGTTGCTACAGGTTTATTTCCTACAGAAGCAGGTTGAGAAGCCTTCTTGAGGGAGTTATTATCAGCACTTGCAGGTGTCTGATGCCTTACTAGCATTTGAACGCCAGAACTGGACATGGATTGGGCGTTTAACGCCAGATTCCTATCCTTTTCTGGCGTTTGAATGCCAGACTTGTTCCTCTCTGGGCTCTTACTGTCCTCTGAGGGATTTTGGGTAGTAAGTTGATCATCCTCTATCAGCTGTTCTTTTCTTGGCTTTCTGCTGCTTTGAGTTGAGGTATTTAACATTTTTCCACTTCTTAATTGAACTACTTGGCACTCTTCTATTATCTGTTTTGATAACTGCTATTTTGTCTGATTCAATTGTGATTCCATATCCTTGTTAGCAATTTTGGTTTCTTGTAGCATCTCCTTAAATTCTGCTAACTGCCTTGTTATAGAAGATAGTTGCTGATTGAGTTCAGCAACTTATTCCTGAGGACTAAAGTCAGTTGATACTGCCTTAGCTTCTTCTTTCACAGAGGACTCATTACTTATGTACAGATGCTGATTTCTGAAAACTATATCAATAAGCTTTTGAACCTCTTCAATAGTCTTTCTCATATGTATAGATCCACCAAGTGAGTGGTCTAGAGATATCTGAGCTTTTTCTGTAAGCCCATAGTAGAAGATGTCTAATTGCACCCACTCTGAAAACATTTCAGAGGGGCATTTCCTTAGCATCCCTCTGTACCTCTCCTAGGCATTATAAATGGATTCATCATCCTCTTGTTTAAAGCCTTGGATGTCCAGCCTTAGCTGTGTCATCCTTTTTGGAGGGAAATATTGATTCAGGAATTTGTCTGATAACTGTTTCCATGTTCTTATGCTTGCTGTGGGTTGGTTATTTAACCACCTCTTAGCTTGATCTTTTACAGCAAACAGAAACAGTAACAGCCAGTATACATCCTGATCTACTTCCTTGTCACACACTGTGTCAGTAATTTGCAAGAACTGCGCCAGAAACTCAGTAGGTTCTTCATGTGGAAGACCGAAATACTGGCAATTTTGCTGCACCATGACAATGAGCTAAGGATTTAGCTCAAAACTGCTTGCTTTGATGGGAGGTATACAGATGCTACTCCCATATGCAGCAGTAATGGGGTTAGTATATAACCCCAGAGTCCTTCTAGACTGTTCATTTCCATTTAGGTCCATGATGGATAAAATGGAATTGATATGAATTGCAAATAAAATATATTTTTATTTTTATTTAAAAAAACGAGTAAATAAAAAAATAAAATAAAATAAAGTAATTAGAAATTAAAATATAGATTTCAAAGAGTAAAAGAAAAAGGAAAAATAAATTCGAAAACCAAATTAATTGCTTAATTAAGAAGATTTGAAAAACTTTGAATATGATTTTTGAAAAAGATTTTGAATTTTGAAATTTTAAAATTAAAACAGGAAAAAAATAAAAATTTTAAAATAGAAATCAGAATTTTTTGAATGAGATTTTCGAAAATTCAATTAGATAGAGAGAAAAGATATTTTTGAAATTAATGAGGAAAGAGAAAAATAATAAAATGACACCAAACTTAGAATTTTTAGATCAAAACAGAGAAAATAAACAGGAAAACTTTGAATATCACGATGAATACCAAAAGTAACTTTTGAAAAATTTTTAAGAAAACTAAAACACAAAGGACACCAAACTTAAAAATTTTTGTACTCTAAGCACTAAGACTTTGAAAAAAATTGAAAGAAAAATAAAATCATGCAATTGACACCAAACTTAAAATATGAAACTAAACTCAAATAGAAAAACTCAATTATTAGTATATAAAAATTTTTGAAAAACATTTGAAAAGGAAAATTAGGATTTTAAAAAAAACCAACCAAAAACAATAATAGAAGACTCTAAACCAAAAAGAAAAATTTTTCCTAATCTAAGCAACAAAATAAACCGTTAGTTGTCCAAACTCGAACAATCCCTGGCAACGGCATCAAAAACTTGGTGCACGAATTATAAATCACACTTTTCACAACTCGTACCACTAACCAGCAAGTGCACTGGGTCGTCCAAGTAATACCTTACGTGGGTAAGGGTCGATCCCACGGAGATTATCGGCTTGAAGCAAGCTATGGTTATTTTGTAATTCTTAGTCAGGAAATTAATAATAAAAATGGTTGGGTTTATGAAAAGTAATTAACATAAAATAAATAATACTTGTTATGCAGTAATGTAGAACAGATTGAGGTTTTGGAGATGCTCTGTCTTCTGAATCTCTGCTTTCTTACCGTCTTCTTCTTTACGCATGCAAGGCTCCTTCCATGGCAAGCTGTATGTTGGTGGATCACCGTTGTCAATGGCTACCATCCATCCTCTCAGTGAAAATGGTCCAAATGCGCTGTCACCGCACGGCTAATCATCTGTCGGTTCCCACTCATGTTGGAATAGAATCCATTGATTCTTTTGCGTCTGTCACTACGCCCAACACTTGCGAGTTTGAAGCTCGTCACAGTCATCCCTTCCCAGATCCTATTCGGAATACCACACACAAGGTTTAGACTTTTTGGATCTCAGGAATGGCTGCCAATAATTCTAGCATATACCACGAAGACTCTGATCGTGAACCAGGAGGCTAAGAGATACACACTTAAGCTAATGCAGATAGAACGGAGGTGGTTGTCAGGCACGCGTTAATAGGTGAGAATGATGATGAGTGTCACGGATCATCACATTCATCAGAGTGAAGTGCGAGTGAATATCTTAGAATAGAAACAAGCGTGATTGAATGAAAAACAGTAGTAATTGCATTAATTCATCGAAACACAGCAGAGCTCCTCACCCTCAATCATGGGGTTTAGAGACTCATGCCGTCAGAAATGCATTGTGAAGTGTAAAAATGTCATGAGGTACATAGTAAGTCTCTAAAAGTTGTTTTTATACTAAACTAGTAGCTAGGGTTACAGAAAATAAGTAACTAAGTGCAGATAGTGCAGAAATCCACTTCTGGGGCCCACTTGGTGTGTGCTTGGGTTGAGCATCGAGCTTTACACGTGTAGAGGCTTCTCTTGGAGTTAAACGCTAGGTTGCAACCTGTTTGTGGCGTTTAACTCTGTTTTGTAACCTGTTTCTAGCGTTTAACTTCAGAATAGGGTAGGAAGTTGGCGTTTGAACGCCAATTTGCGTCGTCAAAACTCGGGCAAAGTATGGACTATTATATATTGATAGAAAGCCCTGGATGTCTACTTTTCAATGCACTTGAGATCGCGCCAATTGGGTTTCTATAGCTCCAGAAAATCCATTTCGATTGCAGGGAGATTAGAATCCAACAGCATCTGCAGTCCTTTTTCAGTCTCTGAATCAGATTTTTGCTGAGGTCCCTCAATTTCAGCCAGAAAATACCTGAAATCATAGAAAAACACAAAAACTCATAGTAAAGTCCAGAAATGTGAATTTTGCATAAAAACTAATAAAAACATAGTAAAAACTAACTAAATCATACTAAAAACTACCTAAAAATAATGCCAAAAAGCGTATAAATTATCCGCTCATCACAACACCAAACTTAAATTGTTGCTTGTCCCCAAGCAACTGAAAATCAAATAGGATAAAAAGAAGAGAATATACTATAAATTCCAAAATATCAATGAAACTTAGCTCCAATTAGATGAGCAGGACTAGTAGCTTTTTGTCTCTGAACAGTTTTGGCATCTCACTTTATCCTTTGAAGTTTAGAATGGTTGGCATCCATAGGAACTTAGAATCCAGATTGTGTTATTGATTCTCCTAGTTCAGTATGTTGATTCTTGAACACAACTACTTTATGAGTCTTGGCCGTGGCCCTAAGCACTTTATTTCCAGTATTACCACCGGATATATAAATGCCACAGACACATAACTGGGTGAACCTTTTCAGATTATGACTCAGCTTTGCTAGAGTCCCCAATTAGAGGTGTCCAGGGTTCTTAAGCACACTCTTTTTGCTTTAGATCACGACTTTAACCGCTCAGTCTCAAGCTTTTCACTTGACACCTTCATGCCTGATACATGCTCGGAAAGACAACAGGGGCATTCTAAGACACAAGGGCAGAATGGGAATTTCACACTTTCAGAGGGCCCCATCACTAGAGCACGTGCAAAGAAGCTCAAGGAGAGCTTTGGGAACCTGGCAGTGCTTATGCATATGGAGCTACATCAAGTTCTAACCAAGGAAGAATGGGCAAGACCCATTGGGTTAAGTCAGGACAGCAAGAAGCCCAATAATGCTTTCCGAATTCAGTGGAAGGCATAATTTATCTTTAAATTTCGAAAATTCTAGACTTTTGTTTTTGTTTGTTATGTGGTCAAAAGTTGTTAGAAGACTTGTTTTATTTGCTATGCTTAGTAGTATTTTTAGGGATTTTTAAATTTAAATCAAATCTGATCTAATCTAATAAGATCAAATCTGATTTAAATTAGTTATCTTATCTTTAGGACTTCAAAATTTAAATCAAATCTGATCTAATCCAATAAGATCAAATCTGATTTAAATTAGTTATCTTATCTTATCTTTTAGCTAGTTTGTTTGGGGTCTATTTAAACACCTGGTGAGACAATTTAGATAACTTTGATGAATAAATTTTCAGTTGCTTTTAAGCACGTTTATTATGTGAGAAGTGAGGTGAGTGGTTTGCTTTGCTTGTTGCATGAGGAAGTTTGAAGGATCCAACACTAAGGTGATCTGCGTGGTGGTTTCTTTCAGTTTTCGTCCCTCTGATCTAGGTTGTCAAGGACAGGTTCTTTGAAGGTCTAGTAGGGAATCCTTTTTGGTGACCTAGGTTGCTAAGAACAGATATCTTAGAGGTCTAGTAGGAAAAACCTTTATCTATCCTTTATATTGCCGCTGTGTCTCTTTATGCTAATAAATTCCTCTTTTAATCCCATTCTTTTCTAGTCCCCCCTTCCATTAGGATTTTACTACTTTTTTCCTTAAATTCTATTACTGCAATTTCTGTTTATTTCAGTAAAAATAAATAAATAAATAAATAAATAAATAAAAATGAAAATTTAAATTTTCTCCTTGTTTTATCCTTTTCAATTTTCTTTGAGTTCCAATAAGGATTCAATTTTGCTAGTTTTGTCATCCTAATATCACTTCTTGTTTCCTTTGTCACATACTTTACTTATCCTCTTGTCAAGTTGAACGTCTCTATCATTCAGATTATCTTAGTTTGGTGTCTCAATTCCTCATCTTTCAAAGTGCAACTTGTTAAAGCAATCCAAGAGTGGAAAAAGGCAAGAGTAGTGAGCTCAACAGAGGGTAAAAGCCACATATTGAGTGAAACACGAGTGTCCTACTCTGAGTGATACATGTGAGAGGAGTGTTGTAAGGCCTTTTCTTTTACAGGTTCATTGATGGCTAACATTGAAGAGAACCCCGATCCACAACTAACTTTCCGCATCGACGTACTTACTAGCATCCTTACAAAGATTCAACAACGTCTTGATGACATGGATTCCCGCATTAACTCTTTCTCCCCTAAGCTAAAAGCACGGTCACGAGAATCTGTTTATAATGATTCTACGGAGTCTGAGGAGGAGCCTTCATCCAGATCCCGGCCTCATAGACAATCGGCAGATGTTGATAGTAACCTTAATGCTATCAAGATGCGCATCCCAGAATTTAAAGGCAGAAGTGACCCTGAGGCGTACTTGGAATGGGAACGAAAGGTGGAGCTCTTATTTCAATGTCATAACTACTCTGATGTGAAAAAGGTAAGATTAGCGACTGTCAAATTCTTGGATTATGCCCTTGTCTGGTGGGCCGAGCTGGACAAACAGAGGAGGCGAAATGACAAACCACCAATTCTGTCTTGGGAAAAGATGAAGAAGGTCATGCGACAATGGTTTGTCCCTTCTTACTACTACAGAGAGCTACATCAACGGCTCCAACAGTTATACCACGGTTCTAAGTCTGTAGATGAGTATCATAAGGAGATGGAGATGCTACTAATCCAGGCAAACATTGAGGAGGAGTCTGAGGCTACTATGGCACGTTTCTTAAGTGGGCTGAACTGAGACATTGCAAATACTGTCGAACATCTCCCATATGTGACTATGGAAGACTTGGTGAACCTAGCTATCAAGGTGGAAAGACAGCAAAGGGGAAAAGGGCTGCGTAATTCTACTTCAGGGTGGGATTCGAGAGGTGCTAATTTTGGGGAGAAGACTGGATCCAAACCTACCGAATCAAAGGAGAAGCCCACAGAGCAGCACAGGAAGACGCACACGCCTAATTCCACTTCTAAACCTCCTGCACGGCATCGTGATATTACCTGCTTTAAGTGCCGCGGATTAGGCCATTATGCTTCCGAGTGTCCAAATAAAAGGACCATGGTAATTAAAGCAAATGATATTTTGTCAGAATCTGATAACTCGGATGGGTTTGAAGACATGCCACATGCAGATGATGCTACAGATAATGAAGATATAGTTGAGTATGCTGTTAGTGGCGAGACCCTTGTTACTAGGCGGATCTTAAATGTACAAGCCGAGGATGATCGTCTAGAACAGCGAGAGAACATCTTTCATACAAAAGTTTTGTTGGGAGGTAAGGTTGGACTCATGATTATTGA
Organism: Arachis hypogaea; assembly: GCF_003086295.3. NCBI lineage: Eukaryota > Viridiplantae > Streptophyta > Magnoliopsida > Fabales > Fabaceae > Arachis > Arachis hypogaea. The sequence goes on along the minus strand of NC_092048.1, from coordinate 72,247,347 downwards.
TGCTAGAAGTCATACAAATGTTGCTAGCTCTACGTTGATCACAAAGTTGGGGTTGAAATGCACTAAACACCCTAACCCTTACAAACTGGAGAGGCTAAGTGACGTGGGTGAATTGAAGGTTATGAAGCAAGCCCGCATATAGTTCTCTATTGGAAGATATAGTGACGAGGTACTTTGTGACATGGTTCCCATGCAAGCTTGTCATCTACTTCTAGGCCGTCCATGGCAGTATGATAGGAAGGTGACGCATGATGGTTTCACAAACCGATACTCTTTCACCTATCTTAGGAAGAAGATTACCCTTGCACCTTTGACACCTAAAGAAGTGTACCTGGAGCAACTGAGCATGCACAAATCTACTACAGAGTCTTTAGGATGTGAGAAAATTGAAAAATAGGAGGGTAAAGAGAGAGCTCTGAGAGATGAAACGTGTGAGAAAAAGAGTCAGAGTCTGAGTGAAAAAGAGAGTTCTAAAAGAGAAACATCTGTGGAGAGTGAGAGTGCTCACAAAATATGTTTTTATGCAAAAGAGAGGGATCTGAAGCATGCTAGTTTAGGAAAAAAAGCATTGGTGTTAGTACGATTTAGAGAGTCTTTACTTTCTACCATTGAAACTAACCATGACCTGCCTAGTGCTTTTATTTCACTCTTGCAGGAATTTGGTGATGTCTTTCTAGATGAGCTACCTCCAGGTTTACCTTCGTTACGAGGCATTGAGCATCAGATTGACTTTGTTCCCGGATCAAGCATTCCTAACCGGCCAGCTTACCGGACCAATCCTGAGGAGATAAAGGAACTACAATGGCAAGTCGAGGACCTTTTGGCTAAGGGTTTTGTGAGAGAAAGAATGAGTCCTTGTGCTGTTCCAGTACTGTTGGTACCCAAGAAGGATGGCTCATGGAGGATGTGTGTTGACTGCAGAGCTATAAACAAGATTACGGTAAAGTATTGCCATCCTATTCCTAGACTTGATGATATGCTTGATGAATTACATGGATCTGTTATTTTTACTAAAATAGATTTAAGGAGTGGTTATCATCAAATACGAATGAAGCTTGGTGATGAATGGAAAACAACTTTCAAAACTAAATATGGTTTATATGAGTGGTTAGTTATGCCATTTGGTTTGACTAATGCACCTAGTACATTCATGAGATTAATGAATCATGTTTTGCGAGAATTTTTAGGTAAATTTGTGGTTGTTTATTTTGATGATATCCTTATCTACAGTAAATGCCTTGATGATCATATTTTGCATGTTCAATCTGTTTTAGAGGTACTTAGAAAGGAAAAATTGTATGCTAATCTCCAAAAGTGCTCGTTCTGTCTAAGTAAAGTCGTATTCCTAGGTTTTGTGATAAGTTCTGCAGGGATTGAGGTAGATGACGAGAAGGTGAAGGCTATTAGAGAATGGCCCACACCTCAGAGTGTCTCTGATGTTAGAAGTTTTCATGGTCTTGCGGGTTTTTATCGGAGGTTTGTTAAAGATTTTTCTACTATTGCTGCACCTTTAACTGAAATCATCAAGAAACATGTTAACTTTAAATGGGATCACGAACAAGAAATTGCCTTTAACACCTAGAAAGAATTATTGTGTTCTGCCCCCATTCTTATTTTACCGGATTTTTCTAAAACTTTTGAAATCAAATGTGATGCTTCCGGAATTGGTATAGGTGCTGTTTTAATGCAGGAAAAGCAAGCAATTGCCTATTTCAGTGAGAAGTTGAAAGGATCCCGTCTCAACTACTCAACTTATGATAAGGAGCTTTATGCCTTGGTGCGAGCTTTAGAAGTGTGGCAGCATTATTTGCTACCTAAGGAATTTGTGGTACATACTGACCATGAATCTCTCAAACACTTGAAGGGTCAAGGGAAGCTAAACAAGAGACATGCAAAATGGATAGAATTTCTTGAATCCTTTCCGTACGTAATCGCCTATAAGCAAGGTAAGGAGAATGTGGTTACTGATGCATTATCTAGAAGGTATTCATTAATCACAACCCTTACTTCTAAGCTGTTGGGTTTTGAGTGTATGAAGGAATTATATGCATCTGATTCTACTTTTGCCTCTATCTATGCTGCATGTGAACATGGTGCACATAACAAATTCTACAAGCATGATGGTTTTCTTTTTCGGGGTAATAGGATTTGTGTACCTACTTGTTCTATTCGGGAGCTACATGTTCTAGAATCACATAGTGGGGGTTTGATGGGTCATTTTGGTGTGCATAAGACTTTGGATATTTTATCTGAGCATTTTTACTGGCCCCACATGCGTAAAGATGTCAAAAAATTTTGTGCCAAATGCATTACCAGTAAACAAGCTAAATCTAAGTCCTTACCACATAGTTTGTATACTCCTTTACCTGTTCCTGTGCATCCATGGGTTGATATTTCTATGGATTTTGTTCTTGGTTTGCCTAGAACTAGGAGAGGTCGAGATAGTATTTTTGTTGTGGTAGATAGATTTAGTAAAATGGCTCATTTTATTGCTTGCCATAAAACTGATGATGCCACAAATATTGTTGACCTATTCTTTAGAGAAGTTGTGCGCTTACATGGTGTTCCCCAAACTATTGTTTCTGATCGTGATGTCAAATTCTTAAGTCACTTCTGGAAAGTTTTGTGGAGTAAGTTGGGAATAAAATTGTTATACTCAACTACTTGTCACCCTCAAACTAATGGTCAAACTGAAGTAGTAAATAGGACATTGGGAACCTTGTTGCGTGCTATTGTTAGTAAGAATTTGAAAACCTGGGAAGATTGTTCACCTTTTATTGAGTTTGCTTATAACCGAACAATCCATTCTTCCACTGGTTTTTCGCCCTTTGAACTTGTCTATGGTTTTAATCCTCTAACTATCTTAGATTTAATGCCTCTACCCTTGAGTGATCTTATTTGCTTAGATGGAGCAAGCAAGGCTGAAAAAGTTAAAGCAATACATGCAAAGGCTCGTGACCTCATTGAGAGGAAGAACAAAGCCACGACAGAAAGGATTAACAAGAGCCGAAAGCATATAGTCTTCGAACCAGGAGATTGGGTTTGGGTACATTTGAGGAAGGAGAGATTTCCTACTCAGAGGAAGTCTAAACTTGATGCTAGAGGGAATGGCCCATTCCAAGTGCTTGAGAAGATCAATAACAATGCCTACAAGATTGACCTACCAGGTGAGTATAATATTTCTGCCACTTTCAATGTTTCTGATCTCTCTCCTTTTGATATGGACACAGATTCGAGGATGAATCTTTTTAAGGAAGGAGGGAATGATACATGCTTGGAAAGACAACAGGGGCATTCTAAGACACAAGGACAGAATGGGAATTTCACACTTTCAGAGGGCCCCATCACTAGAGCACGTGCAAAGAAGCTCAAGGAGAGCTTTGGGAACCTGGCAGCGCTTATGCATATGGAACTACATCAAGTTCTAACCAAGGAAGAATGGGCAAGACCCATTGGGTTAAGTCAGGACAGCAAGAAGCCCAATAATGCTTTCCGAATTCAGTGGAAGGCATAATTTATCTTTAAATTTCGAAAATTATAGACTTTTGTTTTAGTTTGTTATGTGGTCAAAAGTTGTTACAAGACTTGTTTTATCTGCTATGCTTAGTAGTATTTTTAGGGATTTTTAAATTTAAATCAAATCTGATCTAATCTAATAAGATCAAATCTGATTTAAATTAGTTATCTTATCTTTAGGATTTTAAAATTTAAATCAAATCTGATCTAATCCAATAAGATCAAATCTGATTTAAATTAGTTATCTTATCTTATCTTTTAGCTAGTTTGTTTGGGGTCTATTTAAACACCTTCTGGTGAGACAATTTAGATAACTTTGATAAATAAATTTTCAGTTGCTTTTAAGCACGTTTATAATGTGAGAAGTGAGGTGAGTGATTTGCTTTGCTTGTTGCATGAGGAAGTTTGAAGGATCCAACACTAAGGTGATCTGCGTGGTGGTTTCTTTTAGTTTTCGTCCCTCTGATCTAGGTTGTCAAGGACAGGTTCTTTGAAGGTCTAGTAGGGAATCGTTTTCGGTGACCTAGGTTGCTAAGAAGGTATCTTAGAGGTCTAGTAGGAAAAACCTTTATCTATCCTTTATATTGCCACTGTGTCTCTTTATGCTAATAAATTCCTCTTTTAATCCCATTCTTTTCCGGTCCCCCCTTCCATTAGGATTTTACTACTTTGAATGTATTAAACCCTTAATGCCCATCATAAATCCTTATCAACGCCACAAGCACATGGTTAAGGACAGCTTGGTTTAGCCGCTTAAGCCAGAATTTTATTCCTGTGGGCCCTCCTATCCACTGATGCTCAAAGCCTTGGATCTTTTTTACCCTTGCTTTTTGGTTTAAAGGGTTACTGGCTTTTTGCTCTTGCCTTTTGGGTTAAAGAGCACTAGGCTTTTTCTGCTTGCTTTTATTTTTTATTTTTTTTTATTTTTTTCGCCATTTTTTTCGCAAGACTTTGCTTTTCACTGCTTTTTCTTGCTTTAAGAATCAATTTTATGATTTTTCAGATTATCAAATAACATTTCTCTTTTTTCATCATTCTTTCAAGAGCCAACAATTTTAACATTCATAAACAACAAATTCAAAAGACATATGCACTGTTCAAGCATTCATTCAGAGAAACAAAAAGTATTGTCACCACATCAAAATAATTAAACTAATTTCAAGGATGAATTCGAAATCATGTACTTCTTGTTCTTTTGTGATTAAAAACATTTTTCATTTAAGAAAGGTGATGGATTCATAGGACATTCATAGCTTTAAGGCATAGACACTAGACACTAATGATCATGTAAGAAAGACACAAACATAAATAAACATAAAGTATAGAGAACGAAAATAGAAAAAATAAATAGACAAGGAGATTAAGGAACGGGTCCACCTTAGTAAGGGTGGCGTCTTCTTCCTCTTGAAGAACCAATGGTGCTCTTGAGCTCCTCTATGTCTCTTCCTTGCCTTTGTTGCTCCTCCCTCATAGCTCTTTGATCTTCTCTAATCTCATGGAAGGTGCCATATGGTTATGGAAAATTAAAAAGCGGGGCTTTTTCCACACCAAACTTAAAATGTTTGCTCGTCCTCGAGCAAAAGAAAAAAAGAAAGGAGGAGATGGAGATGTGTGGTGGGTTCGGCCAAGGGAGGGTGATAGTGTGTATGAGGGATTTATGATGGATGGATGTGAGTGGTGAAGAGAGTATGGAAAAGAGGGTGGGATAGGTGGGGATCCTGTGGGGTCCACAGATCCTGAGGAGTCAAGGACATAGCATCCCTGCTCCATTGAGGCGTGAAAAATGCCCTTAGAGTGCAATCCTGTCATTTAACGCCAGACTGCTGCTTGTTTCTGGTGTTAAACGCCAGCTTTTCCCCCTTTCTTGGCGTTGAATGCCAACTTGGTGCTTATTTCTGATGTTAAACACCAAGCTGTAGCCTGTTTCTGGTGTTTAACGCCAGCTTGACGCTTCTTTCTGGCGTTAAAGGCCAGTCTGATGCTTCTTAAACGCCAGTAAGTCTGTCCTCTAGGGTGTGCTATTTTTGATGCTGTTTTTTATTCTGCTTTAATTCTGCAGCTATTTTATGACTCCACGTGATCATCAACCTAAAGAAAACATAAAATAACAATGGAAAATGAAATGAAAAAGTAAATAACATAGATAAATAATATCTGAACTTGTCAATGGCATAAACCACTGCAAGCTACTCCTTTTCTGTGGTTGTGTAATTTTTCTGTGTGTCATTCAAAACACGGCTAGCATAGTAAATGACGTGCAGAAGCTTGTTATGCCTCGGTCCCAATACTGCACCAATGGCATGGTCACTGGCATCCCACATTAGTTCGAATGGTAATGTCTAGTCTGGTACAGAAATGACAGGTGCTGTGTGTAACACCCTAACTATCAAAATGTCACGCTTCCGGCTGCGCCACTCTGATAGCTCGAGTATTACCACGAATTTTATAATATTTAAGACTAAAATATGAGCCTATTTAAAACTTAAAACCGCATAACACTTCGATAACTCTTTAACGTGAAAACCTAAACATACATGCACATACAATTCAGATATAACCTTAAGATATATATATATATATACATATACACAACACTAGTTTACAATTATACATATCATAATTTCCTATCCCTCTTACAAGCTTCATAAAGATAAAGGTGAGGGAAAAATAATAGCTACGGTGATACAAAAAGACCGAATAAATAGAAAATAAACATAACTCTCCTGAAGCTTCGTCTTCCATATCCTGAAAAAGAATAACCTGTAGGGGAGTGAGAGCGTCGTCCTCGCTTGTTCTCACTATAGGATTACAGAATTGCTATAACAAGATACGTAAAGATAAGATCATTCTTAGAGTTCAGTGATCATTGCTCATCTTATGAGTCTTTCCAAAAACCATAGGTTCACATTCGAAATCCAGAAAATTCCTTTTTCAAGACTTGCTAAATTTCTCAAATATTCTAAAACAAAACATTTTTCCTTTCTTAAAGAAAATGTCTGAAAAGTTTTTCCTAGACTGTAACCATGAAAGCAGTTACCTATGCGGTATAAATGATCATCCCGTTCCAAGCATAGGTTCATTAAGTCTATGCTGAACCGATTAGATACTTTATACAGAACTAGGACTCAATATACCAATCACGGCCTCAAGCCCATCCAATCCAACACGGCCCCGGCCCAAGCAGCTCAATCAGCAACCAACTCATCACAAACCAATCAATTCAAACACAATCACAATTAATGTGGTTCAAGCACAATCAAGAATAATTACAACAAGTATAACAGTTAGCAGTTAACATAAGTATTCACATAGGCAAACCAAATACAATATGCACACCCAAACAATATCACATAGATGCAAATGATGAATTCCTGTCCTACTGGCTGTGATATCACATTATCGGTTCAATTGCCAACCCGACACATTCCCATGGGAATTTTGCCTTTCGATCACGTATAAATGGGAACCCTCTGGGATAACGTGCCCGCCACACGGTCCAGGATGTCAGTGCCTGCACACTCCTGTGATCCGAAAGGATGTGAGCGGGATACTTTGCCTCCGACCTCACATCTACACGTAAGCGGGATTAACCACCGTCCTTACGCGGGCGCCGCAACCTCGACAAGCGGGATTAACCACCGTCCTTGCCAGGCGCAAACGACTTATCAACAATCTCGTCAATTATCAAATATCTCAGCATAAGCGGGACGAACCCGGCCCTTACGCCTACCAAGTAATAACTCATCAATCTTGATGATATCCACAATCAATCAGGCTCAACAACTTATTTCAAACTCATTCTTGGCCCATTTACTTTTAATTAACAAACATATTCAATTCACATCTTGCCAAGAATCACTTTTCAAAACGGAGCCACTTTCCACATCTTTCCAGAACTTCCAAACAATCTCAAAACCAGGCCAAATTCAAAATCTCTTTTCAAAGACTCAAAATCCTTCATTTCTAAATCAAGGTCTGGTCATAAAAATTCCTCAGCGGAGTCGCAAGACTTCAGGGGAGAATAAACCAACTCATTCCCTTAAGTTCATAAAAAACCTCTAAAACTTTAGCTTCTTAATTTGAGTAAATAAAGTGGAAGTTAAACCAAAAATCAAGTCGTTTGGATCCAAAAACAAATAACGTTTCATTCCAAATATCAGATTTTATAGAAATTTCAGCAGCATCTCCCCTAAAACTTGGACTTTGCCACCCTTTTCGGGTCCCAACCAAACCAATCAACTTTTTTTTTGCAAGGGATTCAAGACCAAATTAGTTTCCAGTAAGAAAACTCAGACTTTAATTACTGAAATCCTTTCAATTCAAAACAACAAAAAACCTCCATTTTGGACAAAATCAAACATTATTTCGATCAAACAAGCAATCATATTCATCCAATACAAATCAGACAATTCATAAGACTCACTTAATCACTAGAAATGCAATTCACACATCATATCTATTTATAACAATTTCCAATTTAAAAATAAATTAGTTTGTATGGAAAGCCCCTACCTCGATTCGTCGAACCATAACCCAAAACGCACTAACGAAACCTTTAAGCTCAACCCGAAATCAACAGCAAACACAAACTCAACCCCTGATCACTTTCCCAGCACTCACAGCAACTTAAAAATGGTATTCGACATACAGAACTCGAACCTACGTTACCAAACCTCAGAGTTTATAACCAAACATACTAGAATACAAACGCAAGACATTCCAAAACATAAATACTTAGTGAACTGGCGAAACGAAGCAGTCGCGAACTCCGAGCACGTCACGCAAGCATCGATACACAACCCTACGACTGATAACGCCACAACACCTCAACCTAAATGATCAGAACAATAATCTAAAGGGATTTCAAATCAAAAACGCTTACCGAACGAAGAAGGAACGGCTGAACCGAAACAGCGGCGGTCTCCGAATCGGTTCGGCGGCAGCCCCGGCAGTCAGCCCCAAACAGCAGCGGCGATCTGAACCACACGCAACGATGATGAAATTCCCGAAAACTCAACGGAAAAGAGAATCAGCTTAAAACCCTTACTCACAGAATTCTTCGGCGACGGCAGTGGCATTTTCCGGCGACAGAGGCGGCGACGCAACCAAGAAAGAGTGACTGAGCTCAATGACGGCATCTCCGGCAGTATTTCTGGTGGCCAGAAGACTACTACTGGCGGCCAGAACAGCGGCACAGCTTCTCCCTCCTTCGGCAGTACCATCGGCCAAGGTACGGTCGTGGAGACGCCCTCATCCGCAGTGAAACGCAGCGGCTATGGAAGCTCGGCAGCGGCTGGCTCCGTGAAGAGGACGACGGCAGCGCAGGAAATAATGGTGCTGGCTGCGGTAGAGCGTGGCGGCTCTTCCCTTTCTGGCATCGTCGGCGACAGCAGTGGTCCCTCCTGGTGCTTCCCTCAGACACGCGTTCCCCCCTTCATCAATCGGCGACGGTGAGGCAGCAGAAGCAGCGGCGCCTCCTCTCCTTCACAAGCATTGCTCTCTCTCGCACCACCAGATCCAATCTCTCTTAACTCGGTTCGGCGGCCTGATGGCGGTGGTCGGAACAAGACGGCACCACGAAGCAGTTCGGCAAATCGACGGCGATGTGAGATGGATGGCGGTCCGGCGATGGCTCCACAGAACGGCGGTGACACGAGCTCGTGGCTCCATGGATGGCGCTATAAAACAGCTCGACGATGAGCTCCAGGGCGGCGGACCGACGGTGGCGAGGCCTCCCTTGCCTTTTTTCTTCTTTTGTTCTCCTCTACTCCCCCTCAGATCTCTCTTTCTTTCTTTCTTGGCAGCTATTGCTGCTGTGTGTTGCAGCTGGGTTTGGGGGGAAGGGCTGAGTGGGGTTAAAAGAGAACCAGGTCGGGTAACGGGTTATTGGGTTAGGGTTTCCTTGTTTTGAAAATTAGAGTTAGGGGTAATTTGGTAATTTCACATAAAATTGGGAATGATATAGTAATTGAAACCCAAATTAAATTCAACATTAATTGTAAATATAGAAAATACTATTTGCTCATCAATTTCACAAATTATTTTCAATAAAAAGTCCAAATCAAATAATTAGGAATAATATAATTAAATCCTTTATTTTCTCAAAATAGTAGTATCAATATTTTAAAATATTAATCATTTAGTCCAAAATCATATAAAAATCCTTATTATTTCACAACCACCAACTTTGTGATTTAAATATAGAAAATAATCCAATAATTATAAAATTGGATAATAACCATAACTTATCTCAAATTCAATAAATCAAAACTTGCCTTAATTATCTTTAATAAAATAATTTCTGAAATTAAGGCTATAGATAACCATATGATTTGAGACTTGATCATAATAAGACTTTTCAAAAGTTCTGGGTCTTACATTCTACCCACCTTATAAAAAATTTTCGCCCTCAAAAATTGATACAAAACGAAAAAAAATCTCTTAACATTTCACCTTTGAACACATTTAAGGAAAAAGCAAAAATATCTCAACATATAAACATATATACGGTTTTTCAAATACTTGGATGGTCGTATGCATAAAGATACAAAGGTAGGAGTGTGATTGCAAAGCAAACGTTACAAGATAGGCTCAATGCACAAGGTCATATGATCTCAAGGCTTTACAAAAACTTGAGGTGCCAAAATAGGGTGCAAATCAAGATAGGCGTTCACAAACCAAAGTGGTAATTAGTGAGGTAATAGGCTGCAAAGCATGTTGGTATTTAAACAGTGGCATAACGTTCGCTGACAAATCTCGTTCCCACTTCAGAACTTTAGTTTCCCCAACTCCACCAACCATTTCACAACTCCATAACATATCACAAACCTAACATCCGCAAGCCCTTCTACGAGAAACAAAACTCCCACAACTTCTCATAACGTTGCACACTTACAGCTTCACCTTCCGTATCCACAAACAGGTCTTAAAGAACTAACGCATCGCATTACTATACTTCAAGATCACACGTGACATCAAAACAATTCTCGAGTTTACTCAGAAAGGTAAAAGACTTTGAAAAAGAAGGACAAACAACAAGGATAATCTCCGCAAGAGTTCTGAAAGAACTGCAGAATCTACAAGTAAACAAGGATGTACAATCGATGAAGAGTATTGGAAAGAAATTCAGTTTAACAACCTCAAGGAAGACTCTTGAATTAGAGATAACTGATAGGAACACAAAAAGGATAAGCAAGGCAGTAGTTTGGAACTAAATCAAGCTGAGGTAACAAGTATAAAATCATAGAAGAAAGTTAACTAAAGCTAGTGATGACACTCTCAAGGTTTAAAATTTATGTTTTAGTACACATAATACATTTGAATATAAGGAATGAAAAACAGAAAGAAGATCACCTCATGTGCTAAAAGAAAGGTATATAACTCGCATTTCACAAAAAGGGTGACAGAAACACATGTCAAAACTGCAATGTGGTTAAAAGAAAACTAAATTTCATTTTGTCTAAATAGTTTCCAAGTAAAAGACAGAATAGGTGGGGTTTGAAAAATGAAAGTCAATTGGGTTAAGGCTGACACAATTTTTTTTTTTTGAAAATCCTGAAAGACATTCAGGTACTCAATCAGATAAAGGCATATACTGATATTGTGGCAAGGTTGTAAGAAAATCAAACGTGTGTTCAATAACTCTCAAAGTTTAAATTCAAACAAGCGTGTATAAAATTTTTATAGCAGTTATAGAACAAGTTAAACTCTATTTAGAAAAGAAAACTCCGAGGTAAAAGTTTGCTTATCAGTCGGTTTCAAAACTTCATTTAAACTAGTGCATGCCAACTTCAAAACAACTTTGTCAATTTAAAGAATAACTATGGATGCAATTTAAGCGAGAAGAATTGATTTAGACTTCTTAAGAGAACCCCAAAACTTGTTTCAAAAGTTCACATCAAAACTCTAAGAATACACTTGAAATTGTCATCACATAAGAACATTCTAGAATATTTAAGATGTACTTAAAAAGAAATCAGAACAAACAAGAAAGGATCTTAAGTCAAGGGAGTTCAAACAAGATCCACGAAGCATGGGACACCAAACAAGCTTTCCATTGGTCCAAAAGAATGCAACACTCATCAGGAAAGGCAACTCAATCAACAGTGAAGTTTCAAGAAGGAACCTTTGACTAATGAAGGACAATTAAGAGGACAAATAACACACTAGATAGAAACAAATTCAAGCTAACTTAGAAGAGTAGGAAATTCAAAAGAGAAGGAAAACTGAGACTACTGGTGGTGTTCATAAAAGAAAAAGATTAGTTAAAAACAAAATCAAGTATCGCAACCATAGATACAAAAGCTTAAAGAATTAGCCCATACTCGAGAGGAAAGATATGAACCCAATATTTTCAAAAGAATAACAAATGCGTAAATAATGTATCATGTAAATTAAAGTCAATTTGTCAAACGAAAACTAACTGAAATGAAAGAAAAATCCTTTCGTTTAAGAATTTAGGAAATTACCTAAGTACATAATCAAATAAAGTTACATATAGGAACCGTAGTAAAATTATTTGAAAAGTCAAATTGTACTTAAAACAAGTGTAGTTCCGTAAACTAGTAAAAGAACATGTGAGGTACTAGAAATAAATAGTTTTTAAATTACATAAGAAATTTTCAAAGTTCCATATAAATAGGTGTATATCAAATCAAAAGCGATTTTATAAAAGTTTGAAAATTGTTTACAATTATAGTCAATTAAAAGAAAAACTGAATTACCATTTCTTTAAACAAGACTAGGAGTAAGGACATAAAAAGGCAGACTGCATCAAGACAAGTTCAAATTCATGTCGAAAAATTACATAGGTCAAGAAAAAGAGTCCAAACAGAGAAGGACAGATACACCAAAAAATTCAACCGGCATATGCAATTTAGGATCAAAGAAGAATGCATATGAAGAGAAGGATAGGATTGAAAACACCAAACTACTTCTCAAAAGAAATGACAATAAGAACATCAAGATAAATTGAGAAACAATAAGTCACATGACATCCAACAGAATTCAAAGCACATAACTGAGTAACCTCGAGAAATCATCTCTAACGTTCCCAAAACCCACGATTTACTTTACTCAAAACTCGTATATCATCTATGATAACCCATCAGTGCTTTCATATACGTAATTCACTAGTATTAAGCCAGCCAAACTTAATATCAGGAATTACGCAATACAAGATTAATGGCATTAATCAATAGACCGTCATGTGCATAAAGCTCTAATTCTCGTCATTCGACAAGACCTAATACATGACAAACGCTCAGAGTATGCAATTGAAGCATAGTCAATCCATTCCTCAGGCTCTACAGGAAAGACTGCTCTGATACCACAAATGTAACACCCTAACTATCAAAATGTCACGCTTCTGGCTGCGCCACTCTGATAGCTCGAGTATTACCACGACTTTTATAATATTTAAGACTAAAATATGAGCCTGTTTAAAACTTAAAACCGCATAACACTACGATAACTCTTTAACGTGAAAACCTAAACATACATGCACATACAATTCAGATATAACCTTAAGATATATATATACATATACACAACACTAGTTTACAATTATACATATCATAATTTCCTATCCCTCTTACAAGCTTCATAAAGATAAAGGTGAGGGAAAAATAATAGCTACGGTGATACAAAAAGACCGAATAAATAGAAAATAAACATAACTCTCCTGAAGCTTCGTCTTCCATATCCTGAAAAAGAATAACCTGTAGGGGAGTGAGAACGTCGTCCTCGCTTGTTCTCACTATAGGATTACAGAATTGCTATAACAAGATATGTAAAGATAAGATCATTCTTAGAGTTCAGTGATCATTGCTCGTCTTATGAGTCTTTCCAAAAACCATAGGTTCATATTCGAAATCCAGAAAATTCCTTTTTCAAGACTTGCTAAATTTCTCAAATATTCTAAAACAAAACATTTTTCCTTTCTTAAAGAAAATGTCTGAAAAGTTTTTCCTAGACTGTAACCATGAAAGCAGTTACCTACGCGGTATAAATGATCATCCCGTTCCAAGCATAGGTTCATTAAGTCTATGCTGAACCGATTAGATACTTTATACAGAACTAGGACTCAATATACCAATCACGGCCTCAAGCCCATCCAATCCAACACGGCCCCCCGCCCAAGCAGCTCAATCAGCAACCAACTCATCACAAACCAATCAATTCAAACACAATCACAATTAATGTGGTTCAAGCACAATCAAGAATAATTACAACAAGTATAACAGTTAGCAGTTAACATAAGTATTCACATAGGCAAACCAAATATAATATGCACACCCAAACAATATCACATAGATGCAAATGATGAATGCCTGTCCTACTGGCTGTGATATCACATTGTCGGTTCAATTGCCAACCCGACACATTTCCATGGGAATGTTGCCTTTCGATCACATATAAATGGGAAGCCTCTGGGATAACGTGCCCGCCACACGGTCCAGGATGTCAGTGCCTGCACACTCCTGTGATCCGAAAGGATGTGAGCGGGATACTTTGCCTCCGACCTCACATCTACACGTAAGCGGGATTAACCACCGTCCTTACGCTGGCGCCGCAACCTCGACAAGCGGGATTAACCACCGTCCTTGCCAGGTGCAAACGACTTATCAACAATCTCGTCAATTATCAAATCTCTCAGCATAAGCGGGACGAACCCGGCCCTTACGCCTACCAAGTAATAACTCATCAATCTTGATGATATCCACAATCAATCAGGCTCAACAACTTATTTCAAACTCATTCTTGGCCCATTTACTTTTAATTAACAAACATATTCAATTCACATCTTGCCAAGAATCACTTTTCAAAATGGAGCCACTTTCCACATCTTTCCAGAACTTCCAAATAATCTCAAAACCAGGCCAAATTCAAAATCTCTTTTCAAAGACTCAAAATCCTTCATTTCTAAATCAAGGTCTGGTCATAAAAATTCCTCAGCGGAGTCGCAAGACTTCAGGGGAGAATAAACCAACTCATTCCCTTAAGTTCATAAAAAACTCTAAAACTTTAGCTTCTTAATTTGAGTAAATAAAGTGGAAGTTAAACCAAAAATCAAGTCGTTTGGATCCAAAAACAAATAACGTTTCATTCCAAATATCAGATTTTATAGAAATTTCAGCAGCATCTCCCCTAAAACTTGGACTTTGCCACCCTTTTCGGGTCCCAACCAAACCAATCAACTTTTTTTTTCCAAGGGATTCAAGACCAAATCAGTTTCCAGTAAGAAAACTCAGACTTTAATTACTAAAATCCTTTCAATTCAAAACAACCAAAAACCTCCATTTTGGACAAAATCAAACATTATTTCGATCAAACAAGCAATCATATTCATCCAATACAAATCAGACAATTCATAAGACTCACTTAATCACCAGAAATGAAATTCGCACATTATATCTATTTATAACAATTTCCAATTTAAAAATAAATTAGTTTCTATGGAAAGCCCCTACCTCGATTCATCGAACCATAACCCAAAATGCACTAACGAAACCTTTAAGCTCAACCCGAAATCAACAGCAAACACAAACTCATGCCCCTGATCACTTTCCCAGCACTCACAGCAACTTAGAAATGGTATTCGACATACAGAACTCGAACCTACGTTACCAAACCTCAGAGTTTATAACCAAACATACTAGAATACTAACGCAAGACATTCCAAAACATAAATACTTACTGAACTGGCGAAACGAAGCAGTCGCGAACTCCGAGCACGTCACGCAAGCATCGATACACAACCCTACGACTGATAACGCCATAACACCTCAGCCTAAATTATCAGAACAACAATCTAAAGAGATTTCAAATAAAAAATGCTTACCGAACGAAGAAGGAACGGCTGAACCGAAACAGCGGCGGTCTTCGAATCGGTTCGGCGGCAGCCCCGGCAGTCAGCCCCAAGCAGTAGCGGCGATCTGAACCACACGCAACGACGATGAAGTTCCTGGAAACTCAACGGAAAAGAGAATCAGCTTAAAACCCTTACCCACAGAATTCTCCGGCGACGGCAGTGGCATTTTCCGGCGACAGAGGCGGCGACGCAACCAAGAAAGAGTGACTGAGCCCAGTGACGGCATCTCTAGCAGTATTTATGGTGGCCAGAAGACTGCTCCTGGCGGCCAGAACAGCGGCACAGCTTCTCCCTCCTTCGGCAGTACCGTCGGCCAAGGTGCGGTGGTGGAGACGCCCTCATCCGCAGTGAAACGCAGCGACTATGGAAGCTCGGCAGCGGCTGGCTCCGTGAAGAGGACGACGGCAGCGCAGGAAACAATGGTGCTAGCTGCGGTAGAGCGCGGCGGCTCTTCCCTTTCTCGCATCGTCGGTGACAGCAGTGGTCCCTCCTGGTGCTTCCCTCAGACACGCGTTCCCCCCTCCATCAATCGGCGACGGTGAGGCAGCAGAAGCAGCGGCGCCTCCTCTCCCTCACAAGCATTGCTCTCTCTCGCACCACCAGATCCAATCTCTCTTAACTCGGTTCGGCGGCCCGATGGTGGTGGTCGGAACAAGACGGCACCACGAAACAGTTCGGCAAATCGACGGCGACGTGAGATGGATGGCGGTATGGCGATGGCTCCACGGAACGGCGGTGACACGAGCTCGTGGCTCCATGGATGGCGCTGCAAAACAGCTCGACGGTGAGCTCCAGGGCGGCGGACCGACGGTGGCGAGGCCTCCCTTGCCTTTTTTCTTCTTTTGTTCTCCTCTACTCCCCCTCAGATCTCTCTTTCTTTCTTTCTTGGCAGCTATTGCTGCTGTGTGTTGCAGCTGGGTTTGGGGGAAGGGCTGAGTGGGGTTGAAAGAGAACCGGGTCGGGTAACGGGTTATTGGGTTAGGGTTTCCTTGTTTTGAAAATTAGAGTTAGGGGTAATTTGGTAATTTCACATAAAATTTGGAATGATATAGTAATTGAAACCCAAATTAAATTCAACACTAATTGTAAATATAGAAAATACTTTTTGCTCATCAATTTCACAAATTATTTTTAATAAAAAGTCCAAATCAGATAATTAGGAATAATATAATTAAATCCTTTATTTTCTCAAAACAGTAGTATCAATATTTTAAAATATTAATCATTTAGTCCAAAATCATATAAAAATCCTTATTATTTCACAACCACCAACTTTGTGATTTAAATATAGAAAATAATCCAATAATTATAAAATTGGATAATAACCATAACTTATCTCAAATTCAATAAATCAAAACTTGCCTTAATTATCTTTAATAAAATAATTTCTGAAATTAAGGCTATAAATAACCATATGATTTGAGACTTGATCATAATAAGACTTTTCAAAAGTTCTGGGTCTTACACTGTGACCAACTTAGCCTTCAGAGTCTCAAAGGTCTGCAAACACCCTGTGTCAAAGACAAATGGTATGTCAGCAGCTAGCAGATTGCTCAGAGGTTTTGCGATTTTTGAAAAATCCTTTATAAACCTCCTATAGAATCCTGCATGCCCCAGAAAGCTTCTGATTGCCTTAACATTGGTGGGTGGTGGTAAGTTTTCAATTACCTCTACCTTAGCTTGATTCACCTCTATTTTCTTTTTCAAAATTTTATGCCCAAGGACAATTCTTTTAGTTACCATAAAGTGACATTTTTTCCAATTTAAAACCAGGTTAGTCTCTTGGCATCTTTTCAGAACAAGTGCTAGATAGTTAAGACAAGAGCTAAATAAGTCTCCAAATACTGAGAAGTCATCCATGAAGACTTCCAGAAATTTTACTACCATATCAGAGAAGATAGAGAGCATGCACCTCTGAAAGGTTGCACGTGCATTGCACAGACCAAAAGGCATTCTTCTGTATGCAAATACTCCAGATGGACATGTGAATGCTGTTTTCTCTTGGTCCTGAGGATCTACTCCAATTTGGTTGTAACCTGAATAGCCATCCAAAAAGCAGTAGTATTCATGACCTGCTAGTCTCTCTAGCATCTGGTCTATGAATGGTAAAGGAAAATGATCCTTCCTGGTGGCTGTATTGAGCCTTCTGTAGTTAATACACATACGCCACCCTGTAACTGTTCTTGTAGGAACCAGTTCATTCTTTTCATTATGAACCACTGTCATTCCTCCCTTCTTAGGGACAACATGGACAGGGCTCACCCAGGGGCTATCAGAAATAGGATAAATAATCCCAGCCTCTAGTAATTTAGTGACCTATTTCTGCACCACCTCCTTCATGGCGGGATTTAGTCGCCTCTGTGGTTGAACCACTGGCTTAGCATCATCCTCTAATAGGATCTTGTGCATGCATCTGGCTGGGCTAATGCCCTTAAGATCACTTATAGACCACCCAAGAGCTGTCTTGTGTGTCCTTAGCACCTGAATTAGTGCTTTCTCTTCCTGTGGCTCTAAAGCAGAGCTTATGGTTACAGGAAAAGTGTCACCTTCTCCTAGAAATGCATATTTCAGGGATGGTGGTAGTGGTTTGAGCTCAGGTTTAGGAGGCTTCTCCTCTTCCTGAGGAATTTTCATAGGTTCTTTTATTTCCTCTGGTTCCTCCAGATCAGGCTGAACATCTTTAAAAATGTCTTCTAGCTCTGATTCGAGACTCTCAGTCATATTGACCTCTTCCACCAGGGAGTCAATAATATCAACGCTCAGGCAGTCTTCTGATGTGTCTAGATGCTGCATAGCTTTGACAACATTCAACTTAAACTCATCCTCATTGACTCTCAGGGTTATCTCCCCTTTTTGGACATTAATGAGGGTTCGTCCAGTTGCTAGGAATGGTCTTCCTAGAATGAGAGTTGCACTCTTGTGCTCCTCCATTTCCAGCACTACAAAGTCAGTAGGGAAGGCAAATGGCCCAACCTTGACAATCATGTCCTCAATTATGCCTGATGGGTATTTAATGGAGCCATCAGCAAGTTGAAGATAGATCCGGGTTGGTTTGACCTCTTCAGTCAAGCCAAGCTTTCTGATAGTGAATGCAGGGATTAGGTTGATACTTGCCCCAAGATCACATAGAGCTGTCTTGGTACAAGCACCCTCTAATGTGCATGGTATCATAAAGCTACCGGGATCCTTAAGCTTTTCTGGTAAGCTTGTTAGGATGACTGCACTGCATTCTTCAGTGAGAAAAACTTTTTCTGTTTCTCTCCAATCCTTCTTATGACTTAAGATCTCTTTCATGAACTTAGCATAAGAGGGTATTTGCTCAAGTGCCTCTCCAATCGGAATCTTTATTTCAAGAGTCCTGAGATAGTCTGCAAAGCAGGCAAATTGTTTATCCTATTCCGCTTGGTAGAGTTTCGGAGGATAAGGCATTTTGGCTTTATATTCTTCAACCTTAGTTGCTGCAGGTTTATTTCCTACAGAGGCAGGTTGAGAAGCCTTCTTGAGGGAGTTATTATCAGCACTTGCAGGTGTCTGATCCCTCACTGGCGTTTGAATGCCAAAACTGGACATGGATTGGGTGTTTAACGCCAGATTCCTATCCTTTTCTGGCATTTGAATGCCAGACTTGTTCCTCTCTGGGCTCTTACTATCCTCAGAGGGATTTTGGGTAGCAAGTTGATAATCCTCTGTCAGCTATTCTTTTCTTGGCTTTCTGCTGCTTTGAATTGAGGTATTTAACATTTTTCCACTTCTTAATTGAAATACTTGGCACTCTTCTGTTATCTGTTTTAATAACTGCTATTTTGTCTGATTCAATTGTGATTCCATATCCTTGTTAGTAATTTTGGTTTCTTGTAGCATCTTAAATTTTGCTAACTGCCTTGTTATAGAAGATAGTTGCTGATTGAGTTCAGCAACTTGTTCCTGAGGAATAAAGTCAGTTGATACTACCTTAGCTTCTTCTTTCATGGAGGGCTCATTACTTATGTACAGAAGCTGATTTCTGGCAACTATATTAATAAGCTCTTGAGCCTCTTCAATAGTCTTTTTCATGTGTATAGATCCACCAGCTGAGTGGTCTAGAGATATCTGAGCTTTTTCTGTAAGCCCATAGTAGAAGATGTCTAATTGCACCCACTCTGAAAATATTTCAGAGGGGCATTTCCTTAGCATCCCTCTGCACCTCTCCCAAGCATTATAAAGGGATTCATCATCCTCTTGTTTAAAGCCTTGGATGTCTAGCCTTACTGTGTCATCCTTTTTGGAGGGAAATATTGATTCAGAAATTTATCTGATAACTGTTTCCATGTTCTTATGCTTGCTGTGGGTTGGTTATTTAACCACCTCTTAGCTTGATCTTTTACAGCAAACGGAAACAGTAACAACCTGTATACATCCTGATCTACTTCCTTGTCATGCACTGTGTCAGTAATTTGCAAGAACTGCGCCAGAAACTCAGTAGGTTCTTGCAATTTTGCTACACCATGACAATGAGGTGAGGATTTAGCTCAAAAATGCTTGCTTTGATGGGAGGTATACAGATGCTACTCCCATATAAAGCAGTAATGGGGTTAGCATATGACCCCAGAGTCCTTCTGGACTGTTCATTTCTATTTAGGTCCATGATGGATAAAATGGAATTGATATGAAATGCAAATAAAATATATTTTTATTTTTCTTTAAAAAAAATGAGTAAATAAAAAAAATAAAATAAAATAAAGTAATTAGAAATTAAGATATAGATTTCGAAGAGTAAAAGAAAAAGGAAAAATAAATTCGAAAACCAAATTAATTGCTTAATTAAGAAGATTTGAAAAACTTTGGATATGATTTTTGAAAAAGATTTTGAATTTTGAAATTTTAAAACTAAAACAGGAAAAAAATAAAAATTTTAAAATAGAAATCTGAATTTTTTGAATGAGATTTTCAAAAATTCAATTAGATAGAGAGAAAAGATATTTTTGAAATTAATGAGTAAAGAGAAAAATAATAAAATGACACTAAACTTAGAATATTTAGATCAAAACAGAGAAAATAAATAGGAAAAATTTTGAATATCAAGATGAACACCAAAAGTAACTTTTGAAAAATTTTTAAGAAAACTAAACCACAAAGGACACCAAACTTAAAAATTTTTGTACTCTAAGCACTAAGACTTCGAAAAAAATTGAAAGAAAAATAAAATCATGCAATTGACACCAAACTTAAAATATGAAACTAAACTCAAACAGAAAAACTCAATTATTAGTTTATAAAAATTTTTGAAAAAATTTGAAAAAGAAAATTAGGATTTAAAAAAAAATTCAACCAAAAACAATAATAGAAGACTCTAAACCAAAAAGAAAAATTTTTCCTAATCTAAGCAACAAAATAAACCGTTAGTTGTCCAAACTCGAACAATCCCCGGCAACGGTTTCAAATACTTGGTGCACGAATTGTAAATCACACTTTTCACAACTCGTACCACTAACCAGCATGTGCACTGTGTCGTCCAAGTAATACCTTACGTGAGTAAGGGTCGATCCCACGGAGATTATCGGCTTGAAGTAAGCTATGGTTATTTTGTAATTCTTAGTCAGAAAATTAATAATAAAAATGGTTGGGTTTATGGAGAATAATTAACATAAAATAAATAATACTTTTTATGCAGTAATGGAGAACAGATTGAGGTTTTGGAGATGCTATGTCTTCTGAATCTCTGCTTTCCTATTGTCTTCTTCTTCACGCACGCAAGGCTCCTTCCATGGCAAGCTGTATGTTGGTGGATCACCGTTGTCAATGGCTACCATCCATCCTCTCAGTGAAAATGGTCCAAATGCGCTGTCACTGCATGGCTAATCATCTGTCAGTTCTCACTCATGTTGGAATAGAATCCATTGATTCTTTTGCGTCTGTCACTACGCCTAACACTCGCGAGTTTGAAGCTCGTCACAGTTATCCCTTCCCAGATCCTACTCGGAATACCACACACAAGGTTTAGACTTTTTGGATCTCAGGAATGGCTGCCAACAATTCTAGCCTATACCACGAAGACTCTGATCGTGAACCAAGAGGCTAAGAGATACACACTCAAGCTAATGCAGATAGAAGGGAGGTGGTTGTCAGGCACGCGTTCATAGGTGAGAATGATGATGAGTGTCACGGATCATCACATTCATCAGGGTGAAGTGCGAGTGAATATCTTAGAATAGAAACAAGCGTGATTGAATGAAAAACAGTAGTAATTACATTAATTCATCGAAACACAGCAGAGCTCCTCACCCTCAATCATGGGGTTTAGAGACTCATGTCGTCAGAAATGCAATGTGAAGTGTAAAAATGTCATGATGTACATAGTAAGTCTCTAAAAGTTGTTTTTATACTAAACTAGTAGTTAGGGTTACAGAAAATAAGTAACTAAGTGCAGATAGTGCAGAAATCCACTTCTGGGGCCCACTTGGTGTGTGCTTGGGCTGAGCATTGAGCTTTACACGTGTAGAGGCTTCTCTTGGAGTTAAACGCTAGGTTGCAGCCTGTTTGTGGCGTTTAACTCTGGTTTGTAACCTGTTTTTGGCGTTTAACTTCAGAATAGGGTAGGAAGTTGGCGTTTGAACGCCAGTTTATGTCATCAAAACTCGGGCAAAGTATGGACTATTATATATTGCTGGAAAGCCCTGAATTTCTACTTTCCAACGCAATTGAGAGCGGGCCAATTGGGTTTCTGTAGCTCCAGAAAATCCATTTCGAGTGCAGGGAGGTCAGAATCCAACAACGGGCAAGAAGAACTCCGTCCACAACCCGAAGGCGAAGTAGAAAAAGTTCAGATCGGAGATGTCCCAGACAAAATAACCAATATTGGAACGATCTTAAAAGGAGACATAACAGAGTCACTCGTACAGTTCCTATGAGATAATGTTGGCCTTTTTGCATGGAAGGCCGCAGACATACCAGGCATAGACCCTAAGCTAATGTGCCACAAGCTGGCAGTTTACCTAGGATCTCAGCCAGTATAGCAGAGGCGTAGAAAGATCGGATCAGAACGATCCCAAGCTGTGGAAGAGCAGGTACAGGCTCTACTGGAGGCAGGATTCAAAAGAGAAGTCAAGTACCCATTATGGCTAGCTAACATCGTCTTGATGAAAAAACCAAATGGGAAGTGGCGGATGTGCACCGACTACACTGATCTCAACAAAGCCTGCCCAAAGGACCCATATCCACTCCCAAGTATCGACGCTCTGGTGGATGCCTCCTCTGGATACAAATACCTCTCGTTTATAGACGCCTACTCAGGATACAATCAAATCCCGATGTACCCACCTGACCAAGAAAAAACTTCATTCTAAACCCCAAAAGTAAACTGCTGCTACATCGTCATGCCTTTTGGACTCAAAAACGCGGGAGCTACTTATCAGCGATTAATGAATAAGGTTTTTGCAGACCACATCGAAAAAATCATGGAAGTCTATATGGACGACATGTTAATTAAGACACAAAGTGAAGAGACGTTACTGTCCGACCTCACCCAAGTATTCGACACTATAAGAAGGCATGACATGCAGGTTAACCCGGCAAAATGCACCTTCACAGTAGAAGCTGGCAAATTCTTGGGTTTTATGCTCACACATAGAAGAATCGAGCCAAATCCGGATAAATGCCAGGCCATACTCGATATGAAGAGCCCGACTTGCATCAAAGAGGTACAACAACTCAATGAAAGATTGGCAGCCTTGTCCAGATTTCTAGCTGGATCAGCAATAAGATCTCTCCCCTTCTATGCCACTCTAAGGAATGGAAAGAGGTTCGAATGGACAACTGAATGTGAGCAGGCCTTCCAAGATTTCAAAAAGTTCTTGGGGCAACCTCCTATCCTAACTCGGCCACGGGAGGGAGAACCCCTTGTATTATACCTCACAGTAGGAAGTCGGGCAGTGGCCTCAGCATTGGTCCGAGAAGATGACAGTGGGCAAGTACCTATATACTTCATCAACAAAGAACTACAAGGATCCAAACTGAATTATCAAAAAATAGAAAAATTTGCCTATGCTCTCATACTAACATCTCGACGACTTTGTCCATATTTCCAAGCCCACATTATTAGGGTTCAGACCAACCAGCCAATAAAAGGCATTCTACAGAAAACAGATTTAGCAGGAAGAATCTTACAATGGGCAGTCGAGTTGTCGGAATTCGACCCTCAATATGAAGCTCGAACAGCCATCAAATCGCAATATTTGGCCGACTTCATTACAGAATTTACAGACACCCCAGAAATCCCTACAGAATGGAATCTCTATGTAGACGATTCCTCAAACAAAACTGGAAGCAGCGCAGGTGTGATAATTGAAAGCGACCAGGGAACTCAAATCGAACTTTCCCTCAAATTCGGGTTCCCTGCCTCAAACAACCAAGCTGAGTATGAGGCACTACTGGCTGGTTTGAAGCTAACTAAGGAGGTTGGAGCTCAAAAGCTCATCATCTTCAGCGACTCACAGGTGGTCACTTCACAAATAGCAGGGAGCTACCAAGCCAAGGACCCCACCATGAAAAAGTACTTGGACAAAATCAGGGAAATGCTTGGACAACTCAGGTAATATGAGGTCCGCCACATACCCCGAGAATAGAATGCCCGAGCTGATGCACTCTCAAAGCGAGCCAGCACCAAACCAGGGGGCAACAATAGAAGCCTCATCCAAGAAATGTTGTAGAACCCGTCAATCTCGAAAGAAGAAAAAGTCCTAGCCATAACAGGTCTGGATGAAGGATGGATGACTCCCATAATTAACTACCTCAAAACAGAAACACTCCCCATAGATAAGAAGGACGCAAAGAGGTTAAAACGGGAGGCACAATACTACACTATCATAAACAATACTCTATACAAAAGAGGGATTTCAATACCATTGTTAAAGTATGTGCCGACTTTCAACACAAAGGAAGTTTTAGAAGAAGTACACCGTGGCATCTGTGGCAATCATCTCGGAGCGCAGGCACTTACCAAAAAAGTACTCCGGGCTGGATTTTATTGGCCAACTCTACACAAAGAAGCCACAGAGTTTGTAAAGACGTGTCCACCATGTCAGAAACATGCCAACTTTCACATCGCCCCGCCAGAGGAGCTCATCAGCGTAACATAACCCTGGCCATTCGCAAAATGGGGACTCGACCTTCTCGGACCTTTCCCTCTGGGATCAGGACAAGTCAAATTCCTCATAGTAGGGGTGGACTATTTCACAAAATGGATCGAGGCAGAACCTCTAGCTAATGCCACTGCTCAAAGAAGTCGAAAATTCCTATATAGAAACATTGTCACAAGGTTTGGGGTTCCATACTCCATCACCACAAACAATGGCACCAAATTCATAGATGCAGGCTTCAGAAAGTTAGTGGCCGACTTGAACATAAAACACCAATTCACCTCCATAGAACATCCCCAGGCCAATGGACAAGCAGAAGCTGCTAACAAAGTCATATTAGCCGGGTTAAAACAGAGATTACAGGATACAAAGGGAGCCTGGGCTGAAGAGCTCCCACAAGTCCTATGGGCATATCGGACAACCCCACACTCCACTACAAAGGAATCACCCTTCTGATTAGCTTATGGAATGGAGGCAATGATCCCAGTGGAGGTCAAAGAAGGGTCGCCAAGAGTGATCCACTACAATGAAGAGGCCAATTCCCAACTTCAAATGGAAGAACTTGACCTACTTCCAGAAATTTGAGAAAGAGCTCAGATCAGGGAAGAGGCATTAAAACATCGAATGGCTTCAAGATACAATCAAAAGATAGTGCCACGAAGTTTTGTCGAGAATGACCTCATCCTAATCCGAAATGATATCGGAACAACTCAACCTGGAGAAGGAAAACTGGCAGCAAACTGGAAAGGACCCTACCGAGTCATAGAAGTACTTGGAAAGGGCTACTACAGACTGTCCGAACTCGAAGGGCGAGAGCTTCCCAGGTCATGGCACTCTTGCAACTTACGAAGGTATTATAGTTAGAAGTAATAAGGATCTTAGGATAAGGTGCACTCTTTTTCCTGAAAAGGTTTTTTAATGAGGCGCAAAGCCAAGATTCATAAAATACCTAACTTAGAAGGATAAAACTCCCACATGTATATATTTGCATATTTTTTATTAAAAGTTTTTCTTGAGTTCCTACAAATTCTTTATCAAGACACATTAATCTGAAACACAAAAAATCATCGCCCGATTGTAAAGCTACAGATCGGCAGAAAGTGAAAATCAAATTTACTGCACGATCATGATAAGGACCAACAAAGATGAAAAACAAATTCATCAAAAGGTCGACCAAACGGGGATTAAACCCAATTTCTACAAAATTGGCAAAGATGAAAACAGAATAATGCAAGAAGTTATCGAAAGTGGTCCATAGAAAGGACCTGACGAGGTCTTAATAAAATAGATTGCTAAAAATAACTTAAAGACCGACCGATGTAAAGAAGTCGGACCAGTCGACCACAATGACCAAAGTTATAAAAAGTAAATCCCTGGAAAGAGGTATGGCCAGCCCTAAAAAAGAGGATTATTAAAATAACTTAGAAAGGGCCCGACATGATGAAGTCGGCCCAGAACATAAAGTTATAAAAGTAATCTCTGAAAGAGACCTGAACAAGGTCCAAAAAAGAGGATTACTAAAATAACTTAGAAAGAGCCCGACATGATGAAGTCGGCCCAGAACATAAAGTTATAAAAGTAATCCCTAAAAGAGACCTGAACAAGGTCCAAAAAAGAGGATTACTAAAATAACTTAGAAAGGGTCCGACATGATGTAGTCGGCCCAGAACATAAAGTTATAAAAGTAGTCCCTAAAAGAGACCTGAACAAGGTCCAAAAAAGAGGATTACTAAAATAACTTAGAAGAGCTCGAGACGATGAAGTCGGCCCAGAACATAAAGTTATAAAAGTAGTCCCTAAAAGAGACCTGAACAAGGTCCAAAAAAGAGGATTACTAAAATCACTTAGAAGGGCCCGACATGACAAAGTTGGCCCAGAACATAAAGTTATAAAAGTAATCCCTGAAAGAGACCTGAACAAGGATTACTAAAATAACTTAGAAGAGACCGACATGATGAAGTCGGCCTCCCACAAACAAGTTATAAAAAGTAGTCCCTAAAAGAGACCTGACAGAGGTCCAAAAAGAGGATTACTAGAAATAACTTAGAAGGGACCAACGTAAAGAAGTCGGCCCAAAAACCAAAACGTTATAAGAAGTAATCCCTAAAAGAGATCTGACAAAGGTCCAAGAAAAAGGATTACCAGAGATAACTTGGAAGGGACCAACATGATGAAGTCGGCCCGATCATGATGCCAAAGCTAAAGGTGAATCCATGGAAGAGACCTAACAAAGGTCCAAACAAAACGGATTATTAGAAATAACTTCAGGCCAAAGTGAGGAAGTCGGCATACAAGTTGGACCCAAACATCCACGACCTCAAAAGAATCAAGCTACAAGTATGAAAATACAAAGGCAATCAAAAGAGGTCGGACAACAAGGCTCCAACATTGCTAAAAAACCTAAAAGATATCAGACAGGTGCAGAGGCCACCAAGTTATAATAATAACATGAACTCAAGAGGCCACCAAAAAGTCAGCCCCAAGAGCTTGAGAAACTACTTTGTTTTTTCAAAATAAGTTGCTAACAGAAAAGCAACTAAAGGTGTCCAGCAGTTAGATACCACGAATTACAAAACATAAAAAAGTTCAAAGCCCACAAGCCGGGCTATATACAAAAACATCCAAAGACAAATCATAGAGAGTTCCCAGTCACAGCATCACGAGGCGAAGGAGGACGAGTCTGAAGAGGCACCACATCTACTGTCCCATCATCCCGTTTCAGGACCTGACAATTGGAATCCGACTCGGGATGACCAACCTCAGCTGAAGGAGTTGAAGAAGTCAGTGCAAAAGAAGCTTTGGCGGCGGGCACAGAAGGAGGTTCGACATCATCATCACCAGGGTCATCAGGGACAATTTTACCGTCCTTCACAATGTTGTCCAAGCTGAAGATAGTAAGGTCGAGCTCGGGTGCAAGAACCCGAACCTGCTCCTTCAGGTTCTCATAAGTAGAATTTACGCTGCCTATAAGGTGACCTTGGAGCTCGACATAATCAGCTCGGGCAGACTCCAAATCTTCCCTGAGACGCATCATTTCCCTATAGGTCGTGACATAGCTCTCCTTGTGCTTCATCGCCATGTCTTCAGCCAACTTTGCAGAATCCGCCAAGGTAATAGAACTAGTCTTTTCGCCCTCCAACTCTTTCTCCAACTTGGTCACCTTCACCTCAAGCTCCTCCTTCAAACCCTTCATCCGGTCAAACTCCAACTTAGCCTCCTCCATAAAGGCCTTCGTAGCATGAATGGGAAGATCCTGGGCAGTCCGATATAAAGCCGCCCCCATGTGTTCCATCTTGATGCTGCTCTGAGTAATAAAGTCCAGATGGCGAAATAGAGAAACATCGTTAGTAGGGATGGTACCATAAAGACTAATTTGTTGGTCCATAAACTCGACAGCATCAAAATCAGGTGCATCAAGGTTAAAAGGCTTAGTTGTTTTTTGTTTTTTCGGAGGAGGAGCGCCGGTAGGAGAAGAGGTAGCAGCGGAAGGTTGTGGAGGATCGACAAAATGAACCCGAGGGGTAGGAATCATCCTCCTCGGTCCAGGAGAGCTCGGTACCGACGGCTTGGGAAAAGCATGAGAAGATCTTTCCCTGGCCACCTTGGCCGAGATGTTTAGGGCTACAGTCGCTTTCCTCGCCTTTTTGAAAGTCCTCATGGAATCATTGTTTTTAACCATCTCTGGAAAAAACACAGCAAAAACCCAGTTACAAATTAAGAGAAAAAGAACAAGCTCGACAAAAATGAAAACAATACGAAAACAAGACAACCACTTCCCAGCTCAGCTCGGAGAAGCGAGGGATCCCCTAAAAACCTTTTTGTGTCAAGATAAGGAGGTTGTCCCCAGTTCTCCTCTAACACGTTAACAAAGGCCTGTTTGACCTCATCCAACATCTCCCACGTATACCTCGACACTACAACATTCTTTTGCCACTCTTAAGGAAAGGCGGGCTCGTCATTCTCATCCAGAAAAAAAAGGGGCGAGCTCCTTCAACAGCTCGAACCTTAAAGGAATTATTCTTGAAGTCTCTAAAAGACTCATCATACATCGAAAAAACTTTCTTTCCTTGGGCAGACCGAAAAGAAACCCAGGAAGCTTTCTTTTTGGCAGAAATCCCAGGCTTGGTCAAAACAAAAAGGTAAAGAAAGTGAGTTTGAGAAGGCTTAACATCCAATTCCTGACATAACAACTGGAAAATCATAACAAAACCCCATGAATTCGGATGAAGTTGGGATGGAGACACATTACACGACCACAACAAGTTGGTCTCAAATGGAGTAAAGGGAAAGGTAATGTTCATTTGACTAAAGAAATAGTCATAGGCATAAAAGAAGGGAAGTTCCCCTTAGACTGAAGTAGGGAAACAGGCCCTCTCATCAGAATCAGGTGCTACTAGCTCATAATTCTTCTCCTGCTCCCGATATCTACAAATCCTGTGATGTTTTCTCAGCTCCAGACAGAATTCAGAATTTACCACAGAAACACACATCAACACGAGGGAATCCAGCCAGTCTGACATGCCCTCGGGGACTCTGGAAGAGGTCTCGACAATATTTTTGCGAGACGACATGGGTCAAGTAAAATCCTACAGTATGAAAAGGAAAAAGTAGTTACTAAGCAAACAGCTGGGGCAAAATAAAGCACAACTCGGGCATAAAGGGATACAACTCAAAACTAAAATGCATAAGTGTCAAGAAGGCAGACAAAGCAACAAAAGGAAACCCCAGGACCTACACTAAAGATCCAGGGGCATCCTTTGGAGGCAATTATGGAACAAGGACTCAGGAAAATCTACAAGCCTACATCTCTACACGTCCTAACAGGAAGATAATAACACTATTTCCAACAAAAGCGACACTCCGTGAAGAAAGCCACGAGCCATAAATCAAATAAATTCATCAAAATAACCACCTCCCAAACTACAGTTTCAAGCGGAACTACCAAGCAACAAAACGTATCAAGTAGAAGTCATCAAAGACGCAACCTTTTTGAGAAATAAACAAAAGCCATTATCTCAAAAGCTACAAAACCAAATAAAAAAGCAACAAACATGCAAAGCCCTAAAAAAGCCTTTATCATCAAAGAGAAATTCCAAAAGAAGACACAAGAAGGCAAAAAGGTTCAATCTTTCAACGAACATCCAAGCAAAATCAAAACTTTACCAAGAACTGAATGCAAAACGACAAAGGAAGCAAAGAAGCAGAAAGAAGAACCAACCTGGAAAAAGGAGAAAAGTTTGAATAAAATCAAAGAAGGAGAGACAAAATCCGGAGTCGCCTTTAAAGCAAAGAAAGCACCAACAATCACCAAACGACGTTACAGAGAGAAACGCGAAAATACAAGTCCCAGGCAAAACAGAAAGGTAGAAAGAAAAGGGGGAAGTTACAGCAAGAGAAGAGAAAACCGTTTTTATGAAAAGTTAAAAATGAACGTGGGAGGCAAAAGAAATGGAACATTAAAGGAATTAATGAGGTAATTAAACCCTCGCGCATTCCCAAAGCAAGGAGACGCGCATTTTCAAAGGAATGAAAATTTAAAGAAAAAACGTTCCACATTAAAAAGGAAACTCTACAAAGAAGAAGTCGACAAAATACTCGAGTTCGGCTTCACCAAAAGAAGGATCGAAGTCCTAAAACTAAAGACTCGACCTCAAAAGAAAGACCGAGCTCGAGCAGGGGCACTGTTCATACCCTGGGTCGAGTTGTCCTACCCGGGATATTTAGCGACAAAAGCGACCGACCTCTTCAGGTCAGACTATCCGACCTCTTCTCAAAGAGCTCGACCAAATTGCCAAGAAAGCCCAATAAAGGGCCCAGATAAAGGAACACGACCCAAATCCAAAGGCAGCCCAAGCCTATAGAGATAAGGGCGGTTCCCTTGAAGATAAGATGACTTCACTCAAAGATAAGATAAGATAAGATAACTATCTTATCCCCAGAAAGGTCATCCTCTACTATTATAAATACACTGGAGCACCCAGGTATAACTCATACTCTGATTCTACTAAAAACCTACTTAATACCCTTGCTAACTTAAGCATCGGAGTCCCTTGCAGGTACCACCACCCTCCGATGACAAAAGATCAACAGCGCAGCCAGTCCAACAAGTCGGACACGATAGCTCTGGCCGCCACCCACCAGCCGGACACGTCCCCTCCAACTAAAACAGAAGATCTCGTCCGAGATCGACCTACAGTTTCAGGTAACCCTCGGAACAGGATCAAAATCGGCTAAGCTAGAATTCGGTCGAGACCGAGTCATCAAACTTGAGAGTCATAGCACAAATACAAAAGAAATCTAAACTATAGCTAAATATTGAAAGCAAGTAAACTATCTACAATATTCACATATTCACATAACCAATATCAAGGCATATGTTGCAACCGTTCCCCGGCAACGGCGCCAAAAATTTGATGGTGCTCGGGGTTGCGTCGGTAAAGAATTTCTCAATAAAGTTGCGTTGCAAGTATAGCTCTACCAACAACAATCCAGGAGAATCAAATTTATAAAGGGAATTGGTTGTCATAAGTTCAACCCCAATTAAAAATAACCGAAGTATTCAAACCTCGGGTCGTCTCACAAGGAATGGGCAAACATGTGCTTCAACATTGGTTAGAAATACGGGGTTGTGAGTTATGAGCAAGAATTTAAACTAGGAATCTTAACAAACAAGTAATCTTAAATTACAAGAAACTAATTCAAATAACTAAGCAAGATATGAGCAATTCCAAACTAAGGAGATAACATTTAATGTAATTCTACACCAAACTAAACAACTAACTATAACTAAGACAAAGTAATCAAGACTTTTGGGTTTTCAAATATGAATAATAAAAGTAACTCTTGGCTAGACATGGGAATTGGGGTCACTATCCTTATCTAATAACCATATCTTAACAATTATGAGGAACCAAACTCATTATGTCTACTTCTATACTTGAAGTACGTTAAATGGCTTCGTCAACATCAACCCAAAAGGTCTAACCTCACTACTAATTAACCTAGTAGTAGGCTAGTGTCAATGGCTATCAAATTGACCACTAAGGGTTCCCAAATCATCAAATCTATTAGACCCAATGACTCAAGTTTACCCAATTCCCTTAGCCTAGGCCAAGAGTAAAAAAAACTACTCCATAATCAAGGTAAACAATTCATCAAACACATGGTAAGCATTAACAAAAGACATGTTCAAAATACAATTAAATTGAAACTAACAAGTACCCACTAACAATTATCAACATAAAATCACTCAAACAACACAATTAGTCATAGAAATCATCAATGTAACATTAACAAGTCAAGATTCATAACATTCATGCAATGGGTATAAAATGACAATTGACAAGAAATCATAAAACTAACACAAGATCTAAGCAAAATTATACTAAGGAATTCAAATTGAATAATCAAAACTAGTAATTAACAAGATCCAAATCAGAATTCAACAAGGAAAGATCAAATTAAAACTAGATCTAGAGAGGAACAAGGGTTTCTCTCTCTAGAAGAACAAAGAACCAAAAACTAGCTAAATTTGTGTCTTAGTGTAAAATGAATGATCCCCCCTTTCCCCCTAGCATCCTTGGGTCTTTTCTATGCAGAAAAAGCTTGAATTTGGGCCTAATGAGCCTCAGAAATCGCCAAGCACGATTTCCTTTAATGAGGTCACGTGCAGCTTTCCACGTGTGCGCGCCATGCGTGCGTGCGCGCCAATTGTTTTTGTGATCCACGCGTGTGCGCTATGTGCGCGTGCGCGTCGGTGGAATTTCTCTGACCCGTGCGGATGCATCCATCCTTGTGCACCGCTTCCAGCTATCTTCATCCACACGTGCGCGTGAAGTGCGCGTGCACGCCGGTGCTGAAGTTCCCAAAATCCAAATCTTCAAGTTCCTTCCTTTTGTGCATGCTTTCTTTCTCTCTTCTAGGCCATTCATACCCTATTAATTCTGAAATCACTTAACAAATACATCACGACATCGAATGGCAGTAAAAGAGGATCAAAATATAGCAATTCTAAGGCAAAATAAGCATGTTTTTCATCATGGAGCAATATTAGGAAGAGAACACAAAACCATACATTTCTTGTGAATAAGTGTGGAAAATATTAACAAAACCCACCAAATTCTACACAATATAAACCACAAAATTGGGTTTTATCCATCAGTCACTTGATTTTCTGATCCTTTTCTGTCTCTGATTTCTATATCAAACTCTTGTAGGAGTGGCACCCATCTTATCAGCCTTGGCTTAGAATCCTGCTTGGTGAGGAGATATTTGAGAGCAGCATGGTCAGTGTAAATAATGACCTTAGATCCTATTAAATAAGATCTGAACTTGTCAATACCATAATCCACTGCAAGTAATTCCATTTCTGTGGTGGTGTAGTTTGATAAACCCCGATTTCGTGATTTATCTTGTGCTTATTTTGGGGGATTTTATCACCTTTTCCCACATTTATTCAATGAAATAGCATGGTTTTGTAATTATCCCTTGAATTAGGCTTAGGTGTAAAAACATGCTTTTTAGGCTCTTAAATTGGTGATTTTGATTCACTTAAATTCCATTTGATGCCTTGATGTGTTTGTTGAGTGATTTCAGGTTCACAAGGCAAGTATTGGATGGAAGAAATGAGGAGAAAAGCATGCAAAGTGGAGGATGCATGAGGAAACAAAGATTGGAAATGGACCAATGGACGCGCACGCGTACAAGGCGCGCACGCGCAAAAGTGATTTCACTTAGAGACGCGCACGCGTACATAACGCGTCCGCGCGGATGAAGAATTTGCCAATCGACGCGCACGCGCACATGGCGGGCACGCGCCGATACTTTCACATGGCCCACTTAAAGGCAAAACGTTGGCGGCAATTTCTGAAGCACTTTGGGCCCAACCCAACTCATTTCTAATGCTATTTCATGCAGAATTCAAGCTTGGGCAAAAGGGGAAGTAATTAGTTTAGCCAACATGAGCCTTTAGTTATTTTTCTAGAGAGAGAAGCTCCCTTTTCTCTCTAGGATTAGGTTAGGATTAGGTTAGATTGTCTTAGATCCATGTTCAATTACTTGATCTCATCTTATTTCTTGTATAATTTCTCATTTCTACATTTTGATTCTCTTATTTGTGATGTTAATTTCTCATTTTGCTCTCTTTTGTGATGATGAACTCATGTTGGATTTGGTTTACATTTAATGCAATTTGATGTTGATGTTTCTTTTATTGATGAATTGAGTTGTGATCTTACTTTCGTTGCAATTAGTAGTTGGTAGATTTTATTACTCTTGCAATTTATGATGTTTACTTTTATTGCATTCTACATCTTTTATGAAATGTTCTCCTTAGTTTTTGAGTAGTTTTATCAACTCTTGGTCTAAGCCAAGGGAATTGGGTAAACTTGAGTTATTGGGTATAATGGATTTGGTGATTTGAGAACCCTTGGTGATCAATTTGACACCCATTGACGCTAACTCACTACTAAGTTAATTAGTAGGTAGGTTGAGACTTAAGGGTTGATGTGATCAAACCTATTTGACGTACTTCAAGCTTAGGAGTAGATGTTACGTATTTAAAGCTTTTGGGAAGTAGACTTAATAGGTTGGCCTCTCATGATTATCAATATTTGGTTTGTTGACAAGGATGATTATCTCAGTTACCTAAGTCTTAGCCAAGAGTTCTTTATCTTGCTTTCTTTAATCACTTGCTTAATTTACTTTTCTTGCCCTCTTATGAACTAAAACCCCTCTTACCCCTTCATAGCCAATAATTGAGCACTTCATTGTGTCCTAGGGAGACGATCCGGAGTCCAAATACTTCGGTTAATTCTTATTAGGGGTTTGTTATTCGTGACAAAGCCACAAATTTTTTATTGCGAGAATTGTTTGTTGGTTTGGAGCTATGCTCACAACGAAGTAATTCTTTTCTATAAGAAGAAATCTAGACCATCGAGCAAAAACACGTAGATCAAAATGGCGCCGTTGCCGGGGATACAATGGTGCTATGTTATTGGCTATTGTATATATTGTGAATAGCTTGAATTTTGGTTTGTTTGTTAGTTTTTGCTAGTTTATGATTTTATTTTCTTTGTTTCTTATTAATATTTGTTTTTATTTTCTCTTTCACTATGAATTCTCATCCTTTTGGCTATAAGTGTAGTTCAAACTATGTTGTAGGAAATGGGAGCTCCAATGAGGATATACATCAAGGATTTAGAAATCAAGGATGGGAAGAACCCCAAGCTTATGGACAATCTTCTTGGCAACAACCTCCTCCGGACTCTTATGGGTATAATCCTAATCCTAATGCATACCAATCTAATGTATGTGACGACCCTTTCCTAAACCCTAAACCCTCAACAACCATACTCACAAGCCTTCTACCACCATCCACCTCTATATGATCCCAACTCATACACACTATACCAACCACCATATGAACCATATCTAGAGCCACCACCATTCCAACACCAATACTCCCAAGAACCACAAAGTCCACACACACCACCTCAAGAATTTCACCAATATGAACCACCTTCCGACTATAATACCTTTCCCTCAAACAATGAACCCTCTCTTCCACCACAACCCTCTGATGAAGCCTTTATGCTAGAATTAAGGGATCTTGAATCTCATATCTTAAGGCGACATGAGGAGGATGAAAAGAAGTTTGCAGAGTTAAGAGCGAAAATGGCTATCATGGTAGAAGCCATTAGCAACATAGTCTCATCCCGCCTAAGCCTATGCGATCAAAGCACTCCCATTGTTGAATATGGAGAAGCAACCAAGGAGCTTAGTGAGAGAGTGAACTTGAAGCTCCAAGGTGAAGAAGAGGATTTAAAGCAAGAAATGCAACAAGAGGAGGAGGTAGAGATTATTGAACAAGAGGAAGTAGTGGTTGGAGCCTTAGGATATGTTGAGTACATAGAGGAAGCACAAATTGAAGAGCCTTCTTCCATGGAGTTCGAAGTTGATGTTGAGGAGGAGAGTGGACAACCTCCAAGGCACAATGTTATTGAAGAATTGGAAGAAATGTCCCAAGTAATATTCCCTCCTATTTATGATGATTCCATACCAACATATGATCCTTTTGAACTTGAAGAATCCTTCCCCACTATGCTCGAAATCGATGATGAGGTAGATTTCACTCAACCTCCTATGTATGATTCGAGTGATGGGGAAGAGCTAAAGGACATTGGTGAAGAAGAATGTGAACTTGAGGATGCTTGGCAAGAGGTAGAGCATGAAGAACCTTGCCAAGTGGTGGATGCCTCTAGAAGAGGATGGACAGGAGTAGAGCATGCTTTGTCAAGACCGTTGGGAACTCCTCCACCTAGGTTGTCATCTAATCCTTCATTTGAGCGGGTAAAACTTCTAACTCTTAGCTTTATTATCCCACTTGAATATAGTTTGCTTGAGACGGATGGCCAACTTAGGGCGCTTTGTGGAATTAAGCGTAAGAAGAGGATCTTTAGTGGTTGGCGTTATAAGTTTAGGCTCATTATGGTTGGAAGCTCAAAATTGAGGAGCATGGATTGGTGTAGTGTTCAATTGAATGGGTCTAGGAGGATAGTTTGGTGCTTCTATGAGAATTCATCTCTCTTGCCACCCGGAGGAAACCACCATGATCAACTCAAGGACGGGTGTGAGAACAAGGTGTGGGATCCCGGATCAC
This sequence comes from Arachis hypogaea, assembly GCF_003086295.3. Taxonomy (NCBI): domain Eukaryota; kingdom Viridiplantae; phylum Streptophyta; class Magnoliopsida; order Fabales; family Fabaceae; genus Arachis; species Arachis hypogaea. The sequence goes on along the minus strand of NC_092048.1, from coordinate 72,211,187 downwards.
ACTAGGAAAATCAACTTCGGGAGCCCATGGTTTGTGAAGAACTCCATCAAAGCTTGGAGTTATTAACTTTGAATGATGAAGCATAATGGAAGTCCAAGCATTGGTGGATGTTCAAGGATGGATTCAAGCACAAGCCACCTTGATGAGGAGCTTCCCATAAGTCCAACTTAAGGACAATAAACAAAAGTGCTAGGTGGGAGACACCCCACCATGGTAATATCCTTTCATTTTTTTCACTTTTGTACATATTGGTAAAATAGGTTAATTTTATGTTTTGATTGATTTGTTAAGTTTGTTTGGTAGTTTAGTGTGTTAAATAAGGTTTTGTGGTGTTTTGGAAGTTGTTTGGAGGTTTGGAATGCTTGGTTTGGTGCAAAAATATAGAAAAAAAAATTTGAAAAATAGGGCACCAACCCACGCGTACGCGTACATCAAGCAATTTCGACAATCCACGCGCACGCGTTATGTACGCGTATGCGTGGATTGAAATTTCCCACCTCCCATACATTCACCCGAGAGTTATGCCTGAAGTGTGCCAACTTTGTGCCCCAGGGCATACACACGCATACCTTGCGCGTACGCGTCGACTCTCTATTTTATCATGCACGCATACGCGTCAGTCGCGCGTACACGTCGCTTCCATTTCATCAATCCACGCTTACGCGCACATGACGCGCACGCATGGATTGCCATGTTTCACCCACCTTCTTTTCTTCTCTTCTTTCCATTTCTTTCCTTCTTCTCTTCCTTTTCCACCCCTCAATCATCACCCAACACTACCAAACACCATCCATAACCACTTCTTTTAGTTAGTTAGTTAATTGTTTAATTAGCACATTTTTATTTTGTTTTCTATTTTTCTTTATAAGTGTTGGATTACTAATCTTGTTTACTGTTTACTGTTGCTTATTACTAATAGGATGTTAGTTTAACATCATTGATGTTAATTGTCATTGTTGGATTCTTTGTTGAGGTTATATTTGGTTACTTGGTTCGGAACTTTTCATGTTTAATGATTTTGAATACCAAGTACATGTTACATTGCCTTCATGCATCTTAACTCTTTGAATTGCATATTTTGGCCACCATGCATTCATCATCTATTGTTAGGCAATTGTATATTATCATTACAATTTTTTTTAGGTGATGCTTGTTTATGGTTTACCCTTATTCACATCACTTATTTCATGCATTGAGATTGTAAAATTGTGAAATTGGATCAAAGCTTACCTAGTGACATATTTTTGAGCTTTGTAAAGCTTTGTGGGCCATGCTTGCTATGTGATTGATTTCCACTTCTATCTTCTTTTTCCTAAGTTCCATAGCATCCATGTGTTTCACCTCTATGTCACTTAGGTGTTGCAAAAACTTCAATATGTGTCATTGATTATTGTGTGAGTTTCATATACCATTTTGTTCACTAAGTCTACCTAAACATCAATCAATGTCCATGCATTATCCAATTTTACAATTGCTTGATTAATTGCTTGAATGCTTTCATGCCTCTTCACTACTTGTGTGGTTGACTTAACCTACAAGTCTTTTGAAGTATTTCAAGCACACTAGAATGAGTGAAATGTGTGTCTTCTTTTGTATAATTGTGACATGGTTTCTAAATACTAGAGTGTGAGTTCTAAACCGCATGCAAGTTAGGACCCACACACTTATTTTTCATTAATGTCACACTAATTCACTCACTCAATTCTAGTGATTTACCTCATTCCAACAATCCATGCTTCCTTGTTTGTGCATTTACTTGTCTTATTATCTCTTGTTTTCTATGTTCAGGATGAGTCATCATAAGCAAAAACAAAAGCAGGAGAAGAACACGCAGCATCGGTTAACCTACCAGCTGAAGATAGCAACTAGGAAAGTCGCTGTACCCCCTTTGCTCATCTTTGGATGCACCGAGGATGGTACAAACTTTTAAGTGTTGGGAGGTCGTCCGACCGCTCGGCATTTTTGGGTAACAGGTTTCTAATCCCAACACTCTTGCATTTCATTTTAGGATTTTTAGTTGCACTTTCTCATTTTGCATATGTATATATTATGCTTAGTCAAAATCATGATATTTTCCAAGGATTTTATCTATAGGGCACCCCAATTGATTGAAAAAAAAATTTTTTAGAACTTGCTTGAATTATATACTTTGTTGATCATGTTTTGATCTAAGAACACAAGCATGTGAGATTTGAGCCTAATTGTGTGGTTACATCATACATAACCACTTACTTTCATTCTTGTGTGCATTATTCTCTTCCGATGATTGTAATCTTTGGTTTGTTTGATTCTTTATGTCCATTACTTTGTGTATACATGCATTTATATGATTGAGGCCATTGTTCAAATAGCTCACTTGCCCAAATAGCCTACCTTTTATCTTCCATTGTTAACCAATGTTGAGCCTATGCTTAACCCATTCGTTCTTAATTGTAGCACATTACAAGCCTAAGTGAAAAATAATAAATATCCCTTAATTTGGATCTTTGATTAGCTTAGGCTAGTGAGAGTGTTCATCATTAGATTTTGGAAAAGTTGGGAACATTGGGTAGAGATAAAAGTGTGTTTTTGTGTTTTTGTTGAAAAATTTTAGAAATTAGGTACATACTCATGTATCAATCATGTGTAAACCATATGCATTGATGTTCTTGTATACATTTTAGTTTGAAAAAAAAACAAAATTTAATGAAAAAAATAATAATAATTAAAAAATAATAGAAATAGAAAAAGAAAGAAAAAGAATTGCAATAAAAAGGGGACAAAAGTGCCCCAAAGTCAAGGTACAATAAAAATCAATGCATATGTGTGGTGATCGAATGAGAATGCATGAGTGTGTGAAAAAGTAAAGAATAGGTAGTTAGGTTTGTTTAGAATTGTATAGGTTGTCATAGGTTAGGTGGGAAGTTTGAGTTAATCAAAGATTCGAATTTCAAGCTCACTTGACCACATGCATCCTACCTTGACCCTAGCCCCATTACAACCTATGGAAAGTCCTCATGATAAATGTGTGCATGCATGAAATAATTGTTGATTGTTAGATGAAAAACAAATCTTGGAAAGCATGATTAGGAGAGAATCGAGTGAATCAACCCCATACACTTGAGTGCCTAGAGCGGATACACATCCGGTGAGGGTTCGATCGCTCAATTACATGTTTCCACCCATGATCATCTTTTCTTGCAAGTTTGTAAAATCTCTCAATGATTCAATTCAATTGTGGGTTGATTTGATTGCTATTGCCTTAGCCCTTGTGCTTAAATATGTATTCTTGGAAATTGACTTGTTTTGACCAAGTAGATGCATTCATGTAGATAGATTGCATTTAGTTAGTTGCATTGAATAAATGTTAATACCCTTTGCTTCCTTCTTGATTTTAGCATGAGGACATGCTTAGTTTAAGTGTGGGGGGATTTGATAAACCCCGATTTCGTGATTTATCTTGTGCTTATTTTGGGGGATTTTATCACCTTTTCCCACATTTATTCAATGAAATAGCATGGTTTGGTAATTCTCCCTTGAATTAGGCTTAAGTGTAAAAACATGCTTTTTAGGCTCTTAAATTGGTGATTTTGATTCACTTAAATTCCATTCGATGCCTTGATGTGTTTGTTGAGTGATTTCAGGTTCATAAGGCAAGTATTGGATGGAAGAAATGAGGAGAAAAGCATGCAAAGTGGAGAATGCATGAGGAAACAAAGATTGGGAATGCATCAATGGACGCGCACGCGTACAAGGCGTGCACGCGCAAAAGTGTTTTCACATAAAGACGCGCACACGTACATGACGTGTCCGCGCGGATGAAGAATTTGCCAATCGACGCGCACGCGCCGATACTCTCACATGGCCCACTTAAAGGCAAAAAACTCGGGGCGATTTCTGAAGCAATTTGGGGCCAACCCAACTCATTTCTAATGCTATTTCATGCAGAATTCAAGCTTGGGCAAAAGGGGGAGCAATTAGTTTAGCCAACATGAGCCTTTAGTTAGTTTTCTAGAGAGAGAAGCTCCCTCTTCTCTCAAGAATTAGGTTAGGATTAGGTTAGATTGTCTTAGATCCATGTTCAACTACTTGATCTCATCTTGTTTCTTGTATAATTTCTCATTTCTACATATTGATTCTCTTATTTGTGATGTTAATTTCCCATTTTGCTCTCTTTTGTGATGATAAACTCATGCTGGATTTGGTTTACATTTAATGCAATTTGATGTTGATGTTTCTTTTATTGATGAATTGAGTTGTGATCTTACTTTCCTTGCAATTAGTAGTTGGTAGATTTTATTATTCTTGCAATTTATGATGTTTACTTTTATTGCATTCTACATGCTTTATGAAATGTTCTCCTTAGTTTTTGAGTTGTTTTATCAACTCTTGGTCTAAGCCAAGGGAATTGGGTAAACTTGAGTTATTGGGTATAATGGATTTGGTGATTTGAGAACCCTTGGTGATCAATTTGACACCCATTGATGCTAACCCACTACTAAGTTAATTAGTAGGTAGGTTGGGACTTAAGGGTTGATGTGATCAAACCTATTTGAGGTACTTCAAGCTTAGGAGTAGATGTTACGTACTTAAAGCTTTTGAGAAGTAGACTTAATAGGTTGGCCTCTCATGATTATCAATATTTGGTTTGTTGACAAGGATGGTAATCTCAGTTACCTAAGTCTTAGTGCATGTTTGGACGCCATTATTTTGTTAAAAAGAGATCATTTTTCAATGAAAAAAGATCTTTTTTTATTTTTAACGTGTTTGGCAAATTTCTAGTAGTAAAAGTAAAAGCACTAGTAAAATAAAAAAAAAAGATCTTTTTTGAGAAGCTGTAATTTACATCTTTTTTTAAAAGATCTTTTTTCCTTAAAAAAAAGATATTTTTCATGTAATAAATAAACAAAAAAGTACTTTTATATTGTTATACCCAAACATAATTGATTGATAAAAAGACCTTTTTACATGAGATATCCAAACATAAAATTACTTTTACTTCTCTATAAGATCTTTTAAAAAAAGATAACTCGAAAAAAGATCTTTTTTAAAAAGCTCACCCAAACAAGCCCTTAGCCAAGAGTTCTTTATCTTGCTTTCTTTACTCACTTGCTTAATTTACTTTTCTTGCCCTCTTATGAACCAAAACCCCCCTTACCCCTTCATAGCCAATAATTGAGCACTTTATTGTGTCCTAGGCAGACGACCCAGAGTCTAAATACTTCGGTTAATTCTTATTAGGGGTTTGTTATTCGTGACAAAACCACAAATTTTTTTATTGCGATAATTGTTTGTTGGTTTGGAGCTATGCTCACAACGAAGTAATTCTTTTCTATAAGAAGAAATCTAGACCATCGAGCCAAAACACGTAGATCATAGTTCCTCTGTGCGTCATTTAGAACATGACTAGCATAATAAATGACATGAGAGAGCTTATCATGTCTCTGTTCCAAGACTACACCAATGGCATAATCACTGGCATCACACATCAGTTTGAATGGTAAGTCCCAGTTGGGGGCAGAAATGACGGGTGCAGTGATAAGCTTGGCTTTCAGAGTTTCAAAGGCATGTAGGCACTCCTTGTCAAAGACAAAAGGAGTGTCAGTGATTAAGAGATCGCACAGGGGTTTTGCAATTTTAGAAAAATCTTTTATAAACCTTTTGTAGAGTTCTGCATGTCCCAGGAAACTTCGGATTGCCTTAACAATGGTGGGTGGTGGTAATCTTTCAATTACTTCCACCTTAGCTTGATCCACTTCTATCCCCTTGTTTGAAATATGATGTCCAAGAACAATTCCCTCAGTTACCATGAAGTGGCATTTTTCCCAGTTTAAAACCAGATTTGTTTCTTGGCATCGTTTCAGAACTAGGGCCAGATAGTCAAGGCAAGAATCAAAGGAATCTCCAAAGACAGAGAAGTCATCCATGAATACTTCAAGAAATTTTTCAACCATATCAGAGAAAATAGAGAGCATACACCTCTGAAAGGTTGCAGGTGCGTTGCATAAGCCAAATGGCATCCTTCTGTAAGCAAACACACCATATAGGCAAGTAAATGCTGTCTTTTCTTGATCCTGAGGGTCTATTGCAATTTGATTTTAGCCTGAATAGCCATCTAGGAAGCAGTAGAATGCATGACTAGCCAGTCTCTCCAGCATCTAGTCTATGAATGGTAAAGAAAAATGATCCTTTCTTGTGGCATTGTTGAGTCCCCTATAGTCGATACACATACGCCAGCTTGTAACTGTTCTTGTGGGAATCAGTTAATTTTTTTCGTTGTGAACCACTGTCATTCCTCCCTTCTTAAGGACAACTTGCACAGGGCTCACCCAGGGGCTACCTGAAATAGGATAAATAATCCCAGCCTCCCACTGTTTTGTGATATTTTTTTGCACTACTTCCTTCATAGCTGGATTCAGTCGCCTTTGTGGTTGCACCACAAGTTTGGCGTCATCTTCTAGCCGGATCTTGCGCATGCATCGGGTTAGACTGATGCCCTTAAGGTCACTTATGGTCCACCCAAGAGCTGTCTTGTGGGTCTTCAGCACTTGGATAAGTGCTTCTTCTTCCTGTGACTCTAGAGCAGAGCTTATGATCATAGGGTAAGTGTCCCCATCTCCTAGAAATGCATATTTTAGGGATGATGGTAACGGCTTGAGCTCGAGTTTGGGAGGCCCATTTCCTCTGGTGCCTCTAGATCAGGCATTGCGTCATAAAAGATGTCGTCCAGCTCTTCTTTGAGTCTCTCAACTATGTTTACCTCTTTTACCAGAGAATCAATGATATCAATGCTCATGCATTCCTCTGGGGTGTCTGGATGCTGCATGGCCTTGACAACATTCAGCACAAATTCATCCTCATTGACTCTCAGGGTAACTTTCACTTTTTACACGTCAATGACGATCCTTCCTGTAGCCAGGAAAGGTCTCCCTAAAATGAGAGATGCACTCTTGTGTTCTTCCATCTCAAGTACCACAAAGTCTGTGGGAAAAGCAAAGGGTACAACCCTAACAATCATGTCTTCCACCACACCTGATGGAAACTTAACAGAGCCATTAGCCAGCTGAAGGCATATGCGGGTTGGCTTAACTTCTTGATTTAACCAGAGTTTCTTTATGAGTGATGCAGGCATCAGATTAATGCTTTCTCCAAGATCACATAGTGTTGTCCGTGTGCGGCATCCCCGAGGGTGCATGGTATTATAAAGCTCCCAGGATCCTGAAGCTTCTCTGGCAATTTCTTCTGGATTACTGCACTGCATTTCTTGGTGAGGAAGACTGTTTCTACCTCCCTCCAATCCTTCTTGTGACTTAATATTTCTTTCATAAACTTAGCATAGGAGGGTATCTATTCAAGAGCTCTGCAAAAGGGATCTTGTTCTCTAGTGTCCTGAGGTAGTCTGCAAAATGGGCAAACTATTTATCCTTTTCTGCCTAACGGAGCTTCTGGGGAAATGGCATCTTGGTCTTGTACTCATCAGCCTTGGTTGATATAGGTTGAGTGCCTACATTGCTTGAAGAGGGGTTACTAGCTTGCTTAGGAGAGGTGTTCTCAGCACTTGCACGTATCTGATCACCCCTGCTTGGGCGTTCAACACTTTTATTGCCCTCTTCCTGGCGTTCAATACCAGAAGTACCCACTTCTGGCCGTTGAACGCCAATGGCACTCCTCCCTGGGCATTTAACCCCCTTAGAGGTGCCTTGGACTGCAGTTTGTTCATCTTCTGTCAGCTCTTCTTCCCCTTATCTCCTATTGTTGTGAGGCTGGATGTTTAGGGTCTTTCCACTCCATAGCTTAACACTCTTCAGTTATCTGTTCAAATAATTACTGTCTAGCTTGACTCAACTGAGTCTCTATATTCCTGTTAGAGGCTCGAGTCTCTTATAACACCTCTTGCAAATCCAATAACTGTTGTGCAAGGGAGTGTAACTACTGAGTTAATGCTTCATTTTGTTCTGAAGAGTTAGATTCAGTAAATACTGCCTTGACCTCTCCTTTCACTAAAGTCTCACTGTCTGAGTACAGATTCTGGTTACTAGAGACTACCTCAATAAGTTCATGAGCTTCCTGAATTGTCTTCTTCATATGTATAGAACCACCAACAGAGTGGTCTAGGGACATCCTAGCCACATCTGTGAGTCCATAATAGAAAATGCCTAGCTTTACCAATTCTGAAAATATTTCAGTGGGATATTTTCTGAGCATCATTCTGTATCTCCCCTAGGCATCATGAAGGGATTCATTAGTGATGAGTGGATATTTTATATGCTTTTTGGCATCATTTTCATATAGTTTTCATTACGTTTTGTTTAAGTTTTATTATGTTTTCATATGTTTTAGTGCAAAAATTCAAATATTTGAATTCTACTTTGAGTTTGTATGTTTTATGGCGATTTTAAGTATTTTCTGGATGAAATTGAGAAGCGTTGGAAGAAGTCTAATTCAGAGACAGAGAAAGGACTGCAGATGCTATCAGGATCTAACCTCCGTGCACTCGAAGGAAAATTTCTAGAGCTACAGAAGTCCAAATGGCGTGCTCTCAATGGCTTTGGAAAGCTAACGTCCAGGGATTTCCAGAAATATATAATAGTCTATATTTTGCTTTGAAAATAAAGGTCCAAAACTGGCATTCAATGTCAGTACTGCACCCTCTTCCTGGCATTGGACTCCCAAAAGGAAGTCACTGGCATCCAACGCCCAAACAGGAGCCCAAGGCTGGCGTTCAACGCCCAACAAGGATCCTAGGACGTGGAGACACCTATAACTCAGCCCAAACACTCACCAAGTGGGCTTAAAAAGTATATTTTTGCACTACAAGACTAGTTTAACTTATTTTTGGAATCCTTAGTTATTAGATTAGTATATATAGGAGAAAATCACCCATGTTTAGGATCTTCTACCTCATCTTTGCCCATTCAAATCTTTCACCATTATTTTCTGTACAGTATGAGTCACAAACCTCCTAGGTTAAGGTTAGGAGCTCTACTAGTTCTTATGGATTAATAATATCACTATTCTATTTCAATCAATGTTTGATTCCATTCTAAGATGTATCTTCGTTCTTCATTCTAATGAATTGGGAGTGTAACCTGACCGTCATCCTAATTCACATGGGTTCTTGCGAGTCCTTGATGGGATAATATTGAACCACAAGCTTGATTATACATCTCTTAGATGGCTAATTCACGACTTCGTTGGGGACTTCTCAAGACATCAGTTCAACTGAGGTATGGAGCGATTAGGGCCTTTGTGGTATAGGCTAGAACCAAGACGCAACATTCTCTGATCCGAAAGATTCGACCTTATTTGTGGCACTTTGAGTAGGATCACCAAGGGAGTGGACTGTAGGAGCTTCACCCCCATTCAAATTGGATGACCACTGACCCGGCGTTTGATCTGAAGTGGAGGAGATTAATGACCATTGACCCGGCTTTAATCATTTACAGCCTGCCATGGAATGAATCAATCAGAAGTTGGAGTAGATGGTGAGAAAAGTTGATCCAGAAAGAAGAAACATCTTCGAAGCCTCAACCGTTCTATAATCACTGATTTCACACTTATTCAGTAACATTTTTTTATTTATCTGTTTTATGTGTTTTTTGTGACAACTATCCTCTTTTCTAATCGCCTGACTAAGATCTACAAGATAGCCATTGCTTGTTCAAACCAACAATCCTCGTGGGATCGACCCTCACTCACCTGAGGTATTACTTGGACGACCCGGTGCACTTGCCGGTCTATCTGTGCGAATATTGTGGAGTCAATTTCATACAACAAGTTTTTGGCGCCATTACCGGGGATTGTTCGGATTTGACAAACTATTGGATTATCTTGTTGCTTAGATTAGGTACTTTTTACTGTTTTCTTTGTGTCTTTTATTTTCTTTTCAAAAATTTTTCAAAACCTATCTTTTCTTTATTAATCTTTGTCTTTTGTTTGAGTCTTTTGTTCTTGTTCTTGTTAAAGTTTTGAACTTTCTTGTTTTCTTTTCAAAAAAAAATTATTTCAAAAATAGTGTCTTTTGTTTGAGTCTATTGTCAGTTCTTAAGTTTGGTGTCCTTTATGTGTTCTTTATTTCCTTAAATTTTCTAATTTTTCTTGAGTGTTCTTTCTATGTATTCAAGTTGTTCTTGTTTTGATCTTAAAACTTTTAAGTTTGGTGTCTTTTGGTGTTTTTCTTTCTACTTTTTGAAGAAGTTAGTGTCTTTATGATACAGAAAAATTAATCTGGATAACCACCGGCAAGTATACCGGATCGTATCAAGTAGCAAGACTCACAAGAGTGAGGTCGATCCCAAGGAGATTGGTGGATTAAGCAATTTTTAGTTGAATGGTGATCTAGTTAGGCAAACAATTTGTGATTTCTTGATATATATTCAATATGAAAGTAGAGTGCAAAATTATAAATGACTAGGAATTGAAATTACTGAAAACAAAAGAGACTGAATCAAATGAACGGAAATGTAATAACAGAAACTTAAAGTGCAAAAAAGTAATAACTGAAATGTAAATAGCAGAAGCTTAAATTGCAAGAAAGTAACAACTGAAATGTAAATGGCAGAAATGATAAATTGCAGGAATGCAAATAAGGGAATTAGGTAGTGGGCAATTAGAAATCCAAAAGAACAGAAGTAAGGATTTATGATGGGTGAGATCACTAGGGATCAGAGATGTTGATTTCTCATGAATTAATGATGATCAATTCCTTCTCAATCATGTGAATAGATCTATGGTGGATTGTGAATAATTGGATCCCAATCTCTTGGTGATTCAATTTCTCTTGTCACAAATAATTGCCAATCTCTTGATCTAATTGCTCATGAGAAGAGGTGAAGATCAATTTCTAATCCAAGGTCCACACAATTCTTAGGATTTCAATTCAGGATGGTTACATCTCACATACCAAACCTGGAATATATCAATCAAAATAATTATGAGAGGATAAACTCCAAACTGAATTCATTGAATTGAGAAGAAAAGAAGAAGTATTAATTCATTGAAAACCAACAGAGCTCCTCCCCCTAGTGAAAATGGGGTTTAGTGACTCATAACTCCAAGTACAAACAAAAATAAAAAACTGGAAATTAAACTCAGTGCAGAAAGTAAAAGAAAAAGAAACTGTAAACAGAGATGAAAATTGAAAGCAACGTAAAGTCATAGCAGAAATTAAAGTACAAAAGAGATCTAGAAGAAAAAGAAGCTGACAAAGAAGATCCAGAAGAAGTCCTCAATGATTCCAGGTGCCCCCTATTTATACTAGTTTAGTGGCTTCTTCAGGTGTACTTGCAAGTTGCTTCAAGTGGGCTTTTTAATTGGTACTTAGAATCTGCTGCTCCAGGAGAATGTAGCGTTCTTGAGGAAAGCGTAGCACTCATGCACCCACGTGTACGCGTCGTTCAACATTTTGGCACTTGTGATGCGTACACGTCACCTATGCGTACGCGTCACCTACGTGTACGCGTCATCTTCAGTGCTCTCCAGGAGAGCGTACCGTTCGTGCCAAGAGCGCTCTCCCATGCGTACGTGTGGCTTTTCAAAAATACCACTTCGACGCTGCCTCTTTATCCACGCGTTCGCATGATTGTTCAAAAATGTTGCACTCATGCGTACGCGTCGCTCACGCGTACGCGTGGTCTTCAAAATATCACTTTCACGTGTACGCGTCGCCAGCTAAATTTTCCTGCTTCCGTATCGCAGGCGCTCTTGGTTGAAGAATGTAGCACTCTTGGGTGAAGAACATAGCTCCTCCTGTGTGTACACACATTGGGTTGTGCGTACGCATACAAGCACAAAGCGCTCTTGAAGGTGAGCATATCGTTATCCTAGTCATGTATGGTGCTATAGCAGAACGTAGCGTTCTACAAGCGAGCGTAGCGCTAAAGGGGTCAATTGGTTGTGAGGTGTTCTTGAAGGACTCTTGGTGCTCTTCTCCCCTATCATGATGACAAAACAAAATAGCAATACATCAATGCTCTGTCTCTTGAGCAACTAACTTTAGATAACTCACTCATTCATACTTTTCTTGGATTGTTTGCATGAAATTGAGCAGAATTCACTTAGTTCTTAACATATCAAAGTATGATGAGAGAATCCATCTAAGTGCTTGTTTATTTCAAAGAAAATTCATGAAACTAAGCTAAAATTAATTAAACTAACTAGCTAATCTAGCTAAGATGCAAATGCATCACAACACCAAACTTAAAACCTTGCTTGTCCTCAAGGAAGAAAAAGAATTATGCACAAAAGTTTCTTTTAATTGGAATAAATTGAAGAATAGCTTCTAATGCCTTGATGAGTGAAGTGATTAAGTGATAGTGGGGTGAACTCTGAATTATATGTTCATGCAAGGTTTCCAGTGCATATTAGTCCCTATATTTTGGAAGTCTTAGATCGTAGGATTTTCATTCAAATGATATTATGGAAGTCTCTTTAAAGATAGTCACCTTGAAGCAGCATTTATTTTCAATCATTTTTCTTTTCTTTTTTTGTATCTTGGCCTCGACGTTAGGTGTCATGTCTCAAAGTGGCTTTTTAAGATAAGCTTTCAGTCAATACTCCCAAACCAGTTGGTCTAAGGTATTAGGTGTTAAAGTACCCCTTAGGATTTACTTGCTCAAGCCTCTCTCTTTGACACAAATCTACCACAAGCATTTAACTAGGATAATAACTCTTTGAGTTCTTGTTTCTTTCCTTTTCTTCCTAGTAATTGATGCTTAGTGCCTTGGACCTTTTTCTTTGTTTTTCTATTTCTTTTATTTTCTTTTGTTGCTGCTTCTTGGATCAAAAGATGTTTGAGAATTTCCACAATACTTCTCTAAACTTCATTTCCTGCCTATGACCTCCCATGCAGGTTTTCACAAACATGCAACCTCAATACACAATCATACAAACAGAACCACCACTTCTCTTAATCTTTTGCTTGCCTCAACATTTTTTGAGGTTCCTCAATCGTTCTTTTCAAAGAAATATTCTTTGTTCGCATTCTTAGAGATATTGAGTGCAAGAAATTTTTCAAAAGTATGGTGCTATGAGCTATCTAGCATCATGGTTATTAAGCCACAAGGAAACTATACTAAGTAAACAAACAGGGACACAATATCAATTTCAATTATAGCCATTTTGAATATAAGACAATCACTGAACATTACAACCTTTTGGTGTTCACTTGCTTTACTCCTTATCATCATCATTGTTGGTCTTTGTATCCCTCTTTGTCTCTTTGGTTGATGATGCTTAGTTCTTCCAAACACTGAAGTGATTGCCTACAATGAACTTTGAGAGTTGCTTGTCCCCAAGCACTTGAAAGATAGTTATCATGCATGTATGCTTATGAATTCTTGAACTAAAAGTTGTGTCTGAACACCAAACTTAGTTCCTTGCTTACTTCTATATGCCAAAATAGAGTGCATCTTTCATGCATGCAGACTACATCATGTGCTTTAAACCTATGAGGAAATGAAATGTAGAACAAAAAGGTAAACAAGTGAAATACAAGTTTAGTCAATTTCTATGATTGTTTGGAATTTGTGATTATTCATGATTGTCTCAAGGGTTACTTTGTGCTCAATTGATGTCAATGGTGGAACACCAAATTTAGTACCATACATTTACCCTTGATTTTGTTTCTTTGTTGATACACTCACATTGGTGTGGAACACTAAACTTAATTCCTTGTAATACATAGAAATTGAACTAACCATTTATTCTGAGAAGAGTATAAAAGAGTTACCTAAGATTGGGTTGCCTCCCAACAAGCACTCTTTTATCGTCACTAGTTTGACGGTTGTCCCTTGTTAGGGAGGATGATGATCATAGTGCCTTAGTCCTTCCCCTCTCACCATGAGCTTTCTTCCGGTATCCTTCTTGATGAATTCTACATGTTCAAGTGAGAGGATTTTATTCATTGTGTAGTATCCAGAGGAATGTGGAGATATTTCCATTGGTTGGTAAGTTAGCATCACTTTATCCCCTGGTATGAAGCCTTCAGTGGGAATTTTTTTGTTTCTCCACCCTATTGGCACTTTCTTTTTGGGACTCTTTTTTTCTTCAAGAGGTGGTTCATATTTTGGGGTCTCAATGTTTGGAAGGTTCTTGCTGAGAATCTCAAATGGAGGCTTTGGTTGTAGTTCCTTCTCGATTCCTTGAGCTTGTTGCGTTACTTCTACCTCTTCCCTTCCTTTCCAGCATGAGCTTAAGTGCATTGGGAGTGACTCATCAGGTGCCTTTTTCAAGTTTGGATCTCTCAAATCAATCTTCATACACTCTTCTTCTTGATTGGGATCTTGCAAACTCTTGAAGACATGAAACACTATATGCTCTTCGTGCACTCTTAGCATCAATTCTCCTTTTTCAACATCTATCAATGCTCTGCCCGTAGCTAAGAAGGGTCTTGATGAATGAGAGAATTTAGGATGGTTTAAAAATTTAGCAAAATAATTTCTTCGTTAGTAGCATAGTCCGAACCGACAAGCAATCCTCCCAATCAAAGTTTAATATTTCTAATTCAAATCAACCGAGAGTAATCAAACCTCGGGTCGTTCTCCCTAGGAACTAATGCCTAAGAGTGCACACAGTTTTGGTTGCAAGAACAAAGGGTTTTCAATAATGAAAGCAAATAATAAAGAGATAAAAGAACAAGACAAAATTGCAATTAATAAAGTAATGAAAGAATAAAAGAACTATGTATGTAATATGGACAAGTAATGCTATAAAGTGATGGAAAAGTGGTTCAAAGCATAAATGGAACCTTGGCTTGGGATGAGTTATAGAATCCCTTCCTTGCCATAACCACAACTATGATAATTATGATGGATTAATCTCACTAAGTCAACCCTTAACATCGAAGGATAGGTCAAGTGAGCATAATTGTCATTGATCCACAAATCCTAACTAACTTACCAAATTAATTGGTAAAAAGCTAGCGTTAGTGGAAACAATAACAATCAATAGCCTAAGAATTATCACTAAATATTGGACATTATGACTCTAGTAATCCATAAACTCATTTCCCCCAAGCCAAGGGGTGGAAATTACCCCATAATCAAAATTGGCATTTCATCAAACACCTAATCGGCATAATCATAAAACATGACCAAATTGGGAAAATGATAAAAGCTATAAACCACAAATGATCAAAATCAATAAAAGAAACTCAACAAACATAAACTAAGCATCAATCATCAAATTCATTAACCAAAACTCAAAATTGTAAAGCTATGTATATATTGACAAAGGAAATTGAAATATAAGAAAGTATAGAACAAGTAGTGTAATAAAAGAGAAATTAAAGAAATACTTACAATGAGATAGCAAAATCCAAGACCAAAATTGAAGTATAAAATGCTACATTGGAACCCTAATTAAACCCTAAGAGAGAATTTCCTACTCTACACTATTCCTACTCCTACTATGTGTTTTTTCCTAATCTAAAGTGTCTCCCTTTGTTATGTGTTGTTGCTCCTTCATATAGCCTTTGATTTCAGCATCCAAGCCATCAGAAATGGGCCAAAAGAGCCCCAAAATTGCAAGCCATGTGACTTTTAAATGAAGTCACGCACTGGTACCTGTGCGTACGCACACATGGCTGTGTGCTTCTCCTTTATTTTCTTCATGTTTTCTCCCTTTGTACATGCTTCCTTCCATTTTTGCCTTGCCAAACTTGCCTGTAGGACCTAAAATCACTCAACAAACATGTCATGGCATCGAATGGCATAAAAGTGGGATTAAAATCACTAATTTAAGCACAAAAATGCATGTTTTCACATTTAGGCACAATCTAGAGAGAAAACACAAAAAGCATGCTATTTAGATGAATAAATGTGGGTTTATATGATGAAATCCACTCAAATCAAACCAAACTATATCGTCAAATATGGATTCATCAGGTCTTCCTAGAATGATGGGAGTGTTGTGATCTTCCTCCATGTCTAGAAAGATAAAGTCAGTTGGGAGGAAAAATTTCCCCACCTTTACCAATACATTTTCCACAACTCCAAGTGCTTGCTTAATGGATTTGTCAGCAATTGGAGGGCTATTCGTGTATGTCTCAATTCATGGATTTAGAGCTTCTTCATCAAGGATAGAGGCATCGGATTTATACTTGCACCAAGGTCACAAAATGCTCTCTCAATTATCATATTGCCTATGGTGCAAGGGATATGAAAGCTCCCTGGGTCTATCCTCTTCCTTGGTAATTCTCTCTGGATAATGGCACTACACTCCCTGGTCATCACAACCATTTGTCCTTCTTTCAAGGATCTTTTCTTTGTCAATAATTCCTTCATAAACTTAGCATATAGTGGCATCTGTTCAAGTGCTTCTATGAAAGGGATGTTAATGTGCAGTGTCTTGAATGTTTCCAGGAATTTGGAGTGCTGCTTCTCTTTATTTTCTCCCTTGAACCTTTGAGGATATGGTATCATTGGTTGGTATGTTTTCACTGCCTTCTTCTTGGTTGAATTATCTCTTTGTGTAAAAATTTCTTGCTCCTGGTTTTGCTCCTTCACTTCTTCTTTTAAGCCTTCTTTGTTGTGTTCTTCCTGAGTGATGGCTTCTTTCTCCACCTTCTTTCCACTTCTCAAAGTGATTGCTTTACACTCCTCCAATTTTATGGCTTTTCCTATGTCTCTTGGGTTGTTTTCAGTGTCACTAGGGAAGGAATTTGCTCGCTTCTCACCTATCTCTGAAATTTGTTTAGCCATTTGCCCCATTTGTCTTTCAAGGTTTCTGATTGAGGCTTTTTGATTTTTGCTTGCCATGGCTTGATCTTGTCTGGCCATCTCATGATTTTTGATAATTTTCTCCATCATTATCTCTAGGCTAGATATTCTCTTAGACTCTGGATTTGGTTGTGGTTGTGCGAAATAAGGTGGTTGTTGCTGGAAGTTGTTTGAGTTATTTGCAGGGGTATTTTGTGGGTAGAATGTGGGTATGGAGAAGTTATTCTAGTGGGCTTGTGAGTTGTTGTGGGGTTGATGATATGTGTTTTGTGGGTTTTTGTATTAGTTAGTGTTCTTGGATGAGTGATTTTTGTTGTTTATGTTGCGAGAATTGTTGGAATTGTGGTTTCTCTACCATTGATTTTGATTATCACCCCACCTCAAGTTGGGATGATTCCTCCGTGATGAATTGTATGTATCACCATGGAAGTCATTTTGAGAAGAACTTGAGGTGATATGCATGTACTGAACTTGCTCTGGTTGTTACTCATTGTTGCATTTCTCAAAAACTTCTTTACCTTGGCCCTACTCATTTGAAGGTTGACTAGCTGTGTTCACTACAGCTACTTGAAGTCCATCTATTCTCTTCACCATCATCTCCATTTGCTGCTGGGTTTGCTGATGCATTAATTTGTTCTGTGCCAATATAGTGTCTACACCCTCAAGCTCCAATACACCCTTCTTTGGAGTTGGTTGGCGTTGCTTTTGATGATAGTAGAAGTATTGATTGTTGGCAACAGTGTCTATGAGATTCTGAGCTTCTTCGGTTGTTTTCATTAGCTGAAGTGAGTCTCCTGTAGAGTAATCCAAAGCCTCTGGAGCTTTTAGAGTTAGGCCCTCATAGAAGTTATGAAGTCTCTAAACATGTCAGGTGGGCATTTCCTTATCAAGGCTTTGTATCTCTCCCATGCCTCATAGAGTGATTCTCCATCCATTTGAGTGAAAGTTTGCACTTCTATTTTCAACCTGATTATTCTCTGAGGTGGGTAAAACTTAGCTAGAAATTTGCTCACTAAATCATCTTAGTTGTTGGTACTCTCTTTGGGAAATGACTCCAGCCATTGAGATGCCTTATCCCTCAAAGAGAATGAAAATAACAGCAACTTGTAGATATCTGGATGCACACCATTTGTCTTGACTGTTTCGCATATCCTTAGGAAGACAGATAGGTGTTGATTTGGATCTTCAAGAGGACCCCCTCCATAAGAGCAATTGTTCTGCACCAAAGTGATAATTTGAGGTTTCAACTCAAAGTTATTGGCATGGACATTTGGAGTGAGTATGATGCTTCTATAGTTCCTTGCATTAGGAATCGTGTATAAAGCCAACACCCTTCTAGGTGGTCCATTATTGTTAGCAACATCCTTAGGAGGGTTATGCAGATTGTCCCCCATGACTTAATTCTCTTCTTCTAAGTCTTCTTCACCAATTACCCCATTCCCCCTTGCTTCTCTTCTATGTCTTAGGAAGGTTCTTTCAGGCTCAGAATCAAAGGAGGTAAATGCTCCTCTCCTCCCTCCTGGCATTCATAATCACAAACAAACCAAGTGCAAAATGTACACTCTGATGACAGAGTGTTATTAGAGGGTTAGATGATGCAAATTTTCGAACAGTTAATGTGCTTTAAACAAAATGAAAGAAAAATGCCTAATCTAGACTACCACTAACTTAATCATTATTAATCTTTACCAATCCCCGGCAATGGCGATAAAAACTTGATATAAAAAAATTAATTCGTATAACCACCGGCAAGTATACCGGATCGTATCAAGTAGTAAGACTCACAAGAGTGAGTCGATCCCATGGAGATTGGTGGATTAAGCAATTTTTAGTTAAATGGTGATCTAGTTAGGCAAACAATTTGTGATTTCTTGATATATATTCAATATGAAACTAGAGTGCAGAATTATAAATGACAATGAATTAAAATGACTGAAAGCAAAAATGACTGAATTAAATGACTGGAAATGTAATAACAGAAACTTAAAGTGCAAGAAAGTAATAACTAAAATATAAATAGTAAAAGCTTAAATTGCAAGAAAGTAACAGCTGAAATGTAAATGGCAGAAATGATAAATTGCAGGAATCTAAATAAGGGAATTAGGTAGTGGGCAATTAGAAATCCAAAAGAACAGAAGTAAGGATTTATGATGGGTGAGATCACTAGGGATCAAAGATGTTGATTTTCATGAATTAATGATGATCAATTCCTTCTCAATCATGTGAATAGATCTATGGTGGATTGTGAATAATTGGATCTCAATCTCTTGGTAATTCAATTTCTTTTGTCACAAACAATTGCCAATCTCTTGATCTAATTGCTCATGAGAAGAGGTGAAGATTAATTTCTAATCCAAGGGCCACACAATTCATAGGATTTCAATTCAGGGTGGTTACATCTCACATACCAAACCCAGGATTAATCAATCAAGAGAATTATGAGAGGATAAACTCCAAACTGAATTCTATGACACCTTTCTCAAGTTCATCACACAATTCAAATAGATTCAATCCCTCTCTCGATAGTAATTGAATCTGTGAAGAACAAGAGTCTCCTTTTAGATAAATCAACTTGAATTGAGAAGAAAAGAAGAAGTATTAATTCATTGAAAACCAACAGAGCTCTTCCCCCTAGTGAAATTGGGGTTTAGTGACTCATAACTCCAAGTACAAACAGAAATCTAAAACTGGAAATTAAACTAAGTGCAAAAAGTAAAAGATAAAGAAAACTGTAAACAGAGATGAAAATTGAAAGAAATATAAAGTCTTGGCAGAAAGTAAAGTGCAAAAGTACAAAAGAGATCTAGAAGAAAAAGAAGCTAATAAAGAAGATCTAGAAGAAGTCCCCAATGATTCCAAGTGCCCCCTAGTTATACTAGTTCAGTGGCTTCTTCAGGTGTACTTGCAAGTTGCATCAAGTGGGCTTTTTAGTTGGTACTTAGAATCTACTGCTCCTGGAGAACGTAGCGTTCTTGAGGAAAGCGTAGCACTCATGCACCCACGCATACGCGTTGCCCACGCGTACACGTCATTCAACATTTTGGCACTTGTCACGCGTACGCGTCACCTACGCGTACGCGTCATCTTCAGTACTTTCCAGGAGAGCGTAGCGTTCGCGCCAAGAGGGCTCTCCCACGCGTACACGTCATCCACGCGTACGCGTGGCTTTTCAAAAATACCACTTCCACGCTGCCGCTTTATCCACGCGTTCGCATGATTGTTCAGAAATGTTGCTCTCACGCGTACACATGGTCTTCAAAATATCACTTTCACGCGTATGCGTCACCCATTCTTATGCGTCGCCAGCTAAATTTTCCCGCTTCTGTATTGCAGGCGCTCTTGGTTGAAGAACGTAGTGCTCTTAGGTGAAGAATGTAGCTCCTCTTGTGCGTACGCATACTGGGTTCTGTGTACGCATACAAGCTCAAAACACTCTTGAAGGCGAGCATAGCATTATCCTGGTCATGTATGGTGCTGCAGGAGAACGTATTGTTTTCAAGCGAGCGTAGCGCTAAAGGGGTTATATTGGCTGTGAGGTGTTCTTGAAGGACTCTTGGTGCTCTTCTCCCCTGACATGATGACAAAACAAAATACCAATACATCAAAGCTCTGTCTCTTGAGCAACTAACTTTAGATAACTCACTCATTCATGCTTTTCTTGGATTGTTTCCACGAAAATTGAGCAGAATTCATTTAGTTCTTAACATATCAAAGTATGATGAGAGAATCCATCTAAGTGCTTGTTTATTTCAAAGAAAATGCATGAAACTAAGCTAAAATTAATTAAACAAACTAGATAATCTAGCTAAGATGCAAATGGATCACATTAATCTAAAAATTTTAAGTTTGCTATCTTTTGGTTGTTTTTCTCTTTCTTCATTTATTCAAAAAAATCAAAAATATCTTTTCTATCTTTGATCAAATTTTCTAAAATCTTGTTTCCTTTTTTATTTTGACTTAAAAATTAAGTTGGGAGTTTTCTTGTTTGTAAAGTCAAATTTTAAATTTTAAATCTTATCTTTCATATCTTTTACAAATCTTTATCTTATCTTTTTATCTCTCTTTAAATTTCAAAAGTCATATCTTATCTTATTTCAAATTCAATTTCTAAAACTCAATTTCAAGATTTAAAATTTAAAATTTCAATCTTCAATTTTCAAAATTAAATCTGTTTCAAAAATCAAATTTCAAAATCAAATCTTTTTCAAATCTTTTCAATTCTTATCTTATCTTATTGGCTTTTTCTTTTCAATTTTAAATTTCAATATTTTAAAATCAAATCTTTTTCAAATTTTTTATCTTATCTTATTTTCAAATCTTTCTTAATTAGCTACTTATTTTCTCTTTTTATATTTTTTAAAACTTCCTAACTAACTCCTCTCTCTTTAATTTTCGAAAACTTCTCATCCCTTTCTCTCTCTTCTCTTTCGAAAACTACCTACTAATTTTCAAATCTTTTTTGTTAATTAGCTTTTAATTTCAATCTTGTTTTTCAAATTCAATTAATAAATACAATAAAAACAATAATATTTTAATTCTAGTTTCTCTTTTTACTTCTTAAATTTTTTAATTCTTCTACCCTTTTATTCGAATTCTCATCTCATTCTTCTATCTTCATTCACCTTTCTTCTTCACATCACACGGGGAGTTCTCTATCCTTTGATATAGAGCTCCCATTCTCTTTCTTTCTTGTTCTTTTTTTTCTTGTGTATGAGTAGAAAGAGAGATAAATAACCTCTCTTTGATCCTGATCCTAAACCTGAGAGTATCCTAAGAAAATGTTTGCAACAAGTTAAAGCACAACACTCCAGAAGAGATCTCACAGAACTTTTTGAACAAGAAATAGAAAATAAAACATGGCAGCCAAATAGAACAATGGAGGAGATGCAAGGAAGGTTCTTGGTGACTTCACTACACCCACTTCTGACTTCTATGGAAGAAATATCTCCATAGCTGCCATTAGAGCAAATAACTTTGAGCTTATGCCTCAGTTAGTCTCTCTACTGCAACAGAATTACAAATTTCATGGACTTCCACTGGAAGATCCACATCAATTCTTATCTGAATTCTTGTAAATTTGTGATACTGTTAAGACCAATGGAGTGGATCCTGAGGTCTATAGACTTATGCTTTTCCCTTTTGCTGTTAGAGATAGAGCTAGGATATGGTTGGATTCTCAACCCAAAGAAAGCCTAGACTCTTGGAAAAAGTTGGTCAATACTTTCTTGGCGAAGTTCTGTCCACCTCAGAAAATGAGCAAGCTCATGGTGGAAGTTCAAACCTTCAGACAAAAACAGGGTGAATCCCTCTATGAAGCTTGGGAAATATACAAACAACTGATCAGGAGATGTCCTTCTGACATGCTCTCAGAATGGACTATCCTAGGAATCTTCTATGATGGTCTATTTGAGATGTCCAAGATGTCTTTGGACCATTCTGCTAGTGGATCACTCCACCTGAAGAAGACGCCTACAGAGGCATAGGAACTCATTTAAATGGTTGCAAACAAGCTGTTTATGTACACTTCTGAGAGAAATCCAATGAACAATGGGGTAGCTCAGAAGAAAGGAGTCCTGGAAGTTAACACTCTGAATGCCTTACTAGCTCAGAACAAGATCTTGACCCAACAAGTCAATATGATCTCTCAGGATTTGACTGGAATACAAGCTGTAGTTAGCAGCACTCAAGACACCTCCTATGATGGAGATGCCTATGATCCAGATCAACCCATGATGGAAGAGGTAAATTACATAGGAAAACCCAAACGAAACACCTACAACACCTCATAGAGGAATCATCCTAACCTCTCATGGAAGGATCAACAGAATCCTCAGCAAGGCTTCAACAATAATCAAGGTTGAAAAACCAATAATAGGTTCAACAACAGACCACCATTCCCATCTTCTCAGCAACAGATGGAGACTTCTGAGCATAGCCTTTCTGACTTAGCAACCATAGTCTCTGAACTCTCTAAGACCACTTATAGTTTCATAACAGAAACTAGGTCCTCCATCAGAAATCTGGAGGTACAAGTTGGTTAACTGAGCAAGAGAATCCTTGAGACCCCTCCAAACACTCTTCCTGGTAACACTGAAGTGAACCCAAGAGAAGAGTGTAAGGCCATCACTGTAGAAGCTGAGGCCGAATCTGAAGGGGATACTCTGGCCTTGAACGCCAAAAAGGAAGTCCTTACTGGGTGTTCAACGCCCAAAGAGAAGCCATCATTGGTGTTGAACGCCAGTAAGGAACTCCTTACTGGGCGTTCAACACCCAAAGAGGCACAACAACTGGCGTTGAACGCCGGTAAAGGGATACAAGCTGGGCGTTCAATGCCCAAAGAGACAAAAGTCCTGGTGTTGAATGCCACAATAGGAGTAGTTAGCAACCCTAAGCCCGTTGAGAACTTTCCTATTGAAGAACTGATAGAACCCAAGGTTCATGAGGAGCCCATTAAAGCTCCCTTAAATGCTTGGTTGAAGATCATAGAGTCTGAAGAGTACTATTCCTCTAATGAGGAAGAGGAAAATAGGGAAGAGCAAGTTGCTTGGTTCCTAGGACTTCTCATGAAACTGAATGCCAAGTTATTTGAAACAAAGACATTGGAGGAAGAACCTCCAGTGCTCACCAAGGAACTCAATGCCTTAGTTCAACAGAAACTATCTCAAAAGCTGCTAGTGCACAAAACTGGCTGCGCAGAATTTGCAAAGATAAATCAACAAGTATACTGGGTCGTCCAAGTAATACCTCAGGTGAGTGAGGGTCGATCCCAAGGAGATTATTGGTTTGGGAAAGCAGTGGTTACCTTGCAGATCTTAGTTAGGCGGATAGAAATTATAGTTTGTCACGAAAAATGCATAAAACAAAATAAATAAATAAAACGTTACTAGATAGATGAGAAATCAACGGTATGAGAACGGTTGAGGCTTTGGAGATGCTTTGTCTTTCCGGATTAACTTTCCTTACAGTCTTCTTCAATAACCTTCTGATTCCTTCAACGGCAGCCGTAAGTAATTAACTCATGTCCTCTCATCAAGTTAACCTCCTCCACTACAGCAATCCACCACATTGAGATGACTCATGTCCTCTCATCAAGCCACCTCTAGGTTTCTCACTGTAGCAGACAAGGCAGATCTTCCAAATCAGAAAGTGCTACTTCTTTGACTCTATTCGCATCCGCAATGCAATCTCTAGCTTTAGTTCAATGCTATCCAGGTCAGGAATCAGACAGAACCCATGTAGAACAAGGGTGATTGTCACGGGTCACCCTCAATTCATAAGATGAAGAACGAGGTTGCATAAGTGAATAGAATCAGACATATTGAATAAGAACAGTAATATTATTGATCCATGACACTTAGCAGAGCTCCTAACCTTAACTTTAGGAGGTTAGTGACTCATACTGTACAGAAAATAATAATGAAAGGATCGAATGGGCAAAGTTCGAGGTTGAAGATCCTAAACATGGGTGATCTTATCCTATATATACTAATCTAATAACTAAGGATTACAAAATATGATAAACTAGTCTTGTTGTGCAAAAATCCACTTCCGGGGCCCACTTGGTGAGTGTTTGGGCTGAGCTTGAGTGTCTCCCACAAGCTAGTACTCCTTAGGGGCGTTGAATGCCACCTCTGGGCTCCCTTTTGGGCATTTGATGCCAGCTACTCCCCTGTGGGCACTAGACGCTAGGAATAGGGCTGGTAGCTGGCGTTAAATGCCAGTTTTGAGCCTTTATTTCCAAAGAAAATTATCAACTATTATATATTTCTGGAATGCCCTTGATGTTAGCTTTCTATAGATGTTAAGAGCACGCCATTTGGACTTTAGTAGCTCCAGAAAAGCTCCTTTGAGTGCACGGAGGTCAGATCTTGATAGCATTTGCAGTCTTTTCTCTGCCTCTGAATCAGACTTCTGCTCAAGCTCCTCAATTTTAGCCAAAAAATACCTAAAATCAACCTAAAACACACAAACTCAAAGTAGAATCCAAAAATGTGAATTTTTCACTAAAACCTATGAAAACTTAACAAAACTTAAAGAAAACATAATGAAAACTTTATGAGAATGATGCCAAAAAGTGTATAAAATATTCGCTCATCAGAACACCAAACTTAAACTATTGCTTGTCCCCAAGCAACCAAAAGCAAAGTAGGATGAAAAGAAAAAGTAGGATATAAATAAATCTCAGAGTTTTCAATGAAGCTCAGTTTCAATCAGATGAGCGGGACTAATAACTTTTTGATTCTGAATAGTTTTAGCATCTCACTTTCCATTAAAGCTCATAATAGTTGGCATCTTTAAGAACTTAGAATCTAGATGATACTATTAATTCTCTTACTTATGTTCTTTTGGTTTCTTGAACATAGCTTCTTTAGAGTCTTGGTCGTGACCTTAAGCACTTTGTTTTCCAGTATTACCACTGGATACATAAATGCCACTGACACTTAACTGGGTGAACCCTTTTGGATTGTGATTCAGCTTTGCCTGAATCCCTAGCCAGTGGTGTCCAGAGTTCTTAAGCACACTCTTTGCTTTGGACCACGACTTTAACTACTCAGTCTCAAGCATTTCACTTGACACCTTCACACCACAAGCATATAGTTAGGGAAGTAGCTCACTTGAACTGTTTAGGCTAAAATATTTCTTTTAGGTCCTTCTAACCATTAATGCTCAAAGCCTTAGATCCTTGCTCTTGGCTTTTGGTTTAAAAAGCTATTGGCTTTTTCTGCTTTTTTTTTTATTTTTTTTTTGTTTTTTTTTGTAAATTTTCTTTTCTTTTATTGCTTTTTGCTGCTTTTTCTTGCTTCAAGAATCAATTTTTAGATTTTTCAGATTACCAATAATACTTCACTTTTATCCTCATTTTTTCAAGAGCCAACATTCTTAACTCCAATATCAATTATACACTGTTCATTCATACATTCAGAAAATAAAAGCAATGCCACCACATCAAATAATGGAACTATTCTTAATATATAACTCGAAATTCATGCATCTTCCTTATCTTTTTCAATAAAATAATTTTTCTTTTAAGTAAGGTGAGAGATGCATGAAATATTTCATAGCTTTAAGACATAAAGACAGATGATCATGCACTAGAAACAAACAATAAAAAAAATACATGGCAAACAAAACAAAAAATAACATAGGCAACAGGGGAGTAAAGGGAACGAATCTACCTTCGTGATGGCGTCTACTACTCCTTCTAGAGGATCCAATGGAGTGCTTCATTTCCTCTATTCACACCCCTGCGTCTGTTGTTCTTCCCTTATAACTCTTTGTTCATCCCTCATAGCTCTTTGATCTTCTCTTATGTGATGGAGGATGGTGGAATGCTCTTGATGTCCCATCCTTAGTTGTTTCATGCTGGAGCTTAATTTTCCTAGAGAAGTGTGCAATTGGTCCCAATAGCCTTGGGGAGGAAAATGCATCCCTTGAGGCATCTTAGGGATTTCTTGTTGTAGTAGCTGCACATGCTCTTGCTATGGCCCATGTGCTAGCTCTCTAGTTTGCTCCATCCTTCTTTTAGTGATGGGCTTGTCCTCTTCAATAGGAATGTCTCCTTCTATGACAATTCCAGCTGAATTGCATAGGTGACAGATAAGGTGGGGGAAGGCCAACCTTGCTAAAGGGGAAGGCTTTTCAGCTTTCTTGTATAATTCTTGAGGTATTACCTCATGTACCTCCACCTCACTTCCAATCATGATGCAATAAATCATGATGGCTCTGTCAATGGTCACTTCTGACCGATTGCTAGTAGGGATGATAGAGCGTTGGATAAATTCCAACCATCCTCTAGCTACAGGCTTGAGGTCAAGCCTTCTTAGTTGGATAGGCTTGCCTTGAGTACCCCTTTTCTACTGAGCTCCTTCCCCTCAAATGTCTGAAAGGACATGGTCCAGTCTCGGGTAAAAATTAACTCTCCTAGTGTAATGATATGGATCTCCTTGTATCATTGGCAAATGGAACGCCAACCATACCCTTTCCGGGCTGAAATCCAAGAGACGCCCTCGAACCATGGTATGCCAATTTTTGGGACTTAGGTTCATGCTTGTATCATGGTTTTTCGTGACCCATGTATTGGCATAAAACTCTTGTGCCATCAAGATCCCAACTTCTGGGATAGGATTAGTTAGGACTTCCCAACCTCTCCTCCGGATTTCTCTTCGGATCTTCGGATACTCATTCATTTTGAGCCTAAAGGGGACTTCAGGAATTACCCTTTTCCTTGGCACTACTTCATAGAAGTGGTCTTGATGAGCTTTGGTGATGAATCTTTCCATTTTCCAAGATTCGGAAGTGGAAGCAATTTCTTTCCCTTTCCTCTTTCTAGAGGGTTCTCCGACTTTGGGTGCCATAAGTGTGAATGGAAAGCAAAAAGCAAGGCTTTTCCAACACCAAACTTAAAAGCTTTGCTCGTCCTAAAGCAAAATATGAAGAAAAGGGTAGAAGAAGAAGAGAATTAGTAGAGAAAGGAGGAGAGGAGGATTTGGCCAAGTGGGCTTTAGAGTATGAATGGTATGTGTATGAATGGTAGGAAGAAGGCATATTTATAGGAGTTGGA
Source organism: Arachis hypogaea (assembly GCF_003086295.3). Classification (NCBI taxonomy): domain Eukaryota; kingdom Viridiplantae; phylum Streptophyta; class Magnoliopsida; order Fabales; family Fabaceae; genus Arachis; species Arachis hypogaea. Next base: position 72,183,929 of record NC_092048.1, on the reverse strand, counting down.
TAGAGTAGGGTTCGAATGAATGGGTGTGAATTGGGTGGAAAATTTTGAATTTGAAATGGATGGGGGTTGGCTGGAGTTATGATGATTTTTGAAAGTGATATGGATGTGATTGGGTTAGGGATTATAGGGAAGAGTGTGTGGGGAAGAGTGAGAGTAAAAGAGAGAAGAAGGTGGGGTAGGTAGAGATTCTGTTGGACCCACTGGTCCTGAGGGATAGGAAATTCAAGTTCCCTGCCTCCTTGTGGGTGTTGAATGCCCAGCTCTTGCTCTTGGCTGGCGTTCAACGCCATCTATGTGCTCCTCTTGGGCATTGAACGCCCTTGAGGGACCTCCTTCCTGGTGTTCAACGCCAGGTCTGTGCCTCTGTTGGGGCGTTAAACGACCAGGTTCTGCCACCTGACTGGCATTCAATGCCAGCTTCAGGCTCCCTTGCTGGTGTTCAATACCAGCAATGTGCTCTCTGGCTGGCATTCAACGCCAGGTTTGCTGCTCCTTATGGGCATTGAATGCCCACTCTGGCCTCCTTGGCTGGCATTCAACGCCAGCAAAGGACCTACTCCACGGTGTTTTGTTTCTGAATCTGATTGTTTCTATTTCTGTTCTAACTACTGAACATGATCACAAACATAAACAAATATGAAAATGAAACTAAAATGACTTAAATAAACTCAAAGAAAAACAAGAAAACATTAATTACTGATGGGTTACCTCCCAACAAGTGCTTCTTTAACGTTACTAGCTTCACGGTTAGCTCCTTACGGAGATGGATAGGGGCTCAGACTTTTGCCCCTTATAGTGAACTTTTTTACTGTGCTCTCATGGATAAGTTCCACATGTTCCAGAGATAGGATCTTGTTCACAGTGTGTGGAATGACTGGATTGTCTGTAAAGACAACTCTCATGCTAGGCGAGAGGCCTTCAGTGGGGATTTTCTTATCCCTCCAGCCTTTAGGTACTTTTTTCTTAGTACATTTGTTCTCGGTGCTTGATAATGGCTACCCAACACCAAACTTAGAGATGGTGTTTGGGGGCTCTGTATAGCTCTGTACAAAGAGAGAGGGTTGGAACACTAAGTGTTGCACAACTATTTCTCTGCTTTCAGAGGGAGAGTTATGGTTAGTGATGGGTGAAAATTAGATTTCCACATAAACTCACCGGCAAGTGTACCGGGTCACATCAAGTAGTAATAACTCACAAGAGTGAGGTCGATCCCACAGGGATTGATGGATCGAGCAATTTTAGTGGATGATATGTCTAGTCAAGCTAACAGTGATGAATTGGATGAAATTGAAGCATTAGAATGTAAATTACAGGAATTATAAATTGCAGGAAGAAAGTGACTGAATCTTAAAGAGCAAGAAAAGTAAATTACATCAAATGTAAAGGGGATTGGGTACAGTGAAATTAAAGAAAGCAGTAGATCTAATCTCAGAACAATTGTAGAAGATTTAAATGGCATGAAAAGTAAATTCAGATTGCAGCAAGCTCAAATGTAAAGTTGCATAATGTAAATGTGCAGAAGAGGAAATCAAGCTCAAGGGAAACGAAAATGTGAAAGTGCAGAAGAACAGAATTGCAGGAAGATGTAAATTGCATAAGCTAAATTGAATTGCAACACTGAAATGTAAAAATGCAGAAAAATTAAAGTGTTTCAAAGAGAACTTTCTATTCTACTCCTACTCCTACTCCTATTTCTCTCTAGCAGAGCCAGCCTCACTTTTGAAATGAAACTAATGCCTTTATATAGGCTTTACAAAATGAAAAATAAAATTGAAATTGAAAACAAATTACAATTCAAATGAAATTCCTAATCTAATTGTTTTTTGTGCCTTTGAGTGGTATCAATGAGCTCTGCTTGCTTTGAGGCTTCAATGGACTTGAATTGGAATTAGCCAGAGTTTCACTTAGAGTGGGATCTTTTGGTTTGGCCTTGAAATGGATCCAAATGGCACTTGGTTGAAATTGGGTTGGAGGCATGCTCCAGTGGAGCACTCCGTTGGGTTGGTAAACTTGGCGTCTACTTGCCTTGTGTGCCTTGTCACGTGTCAAGCCTTCTTGCCTAGCGTTGTTGGAGTGAATGCTACGTTCACTCTTTTAACGTGGCTCCCTAGTGGTTGCTTGGTGCGTGCTTTGCTTTTCTTGGCAAAAGTCACGAAAACGTTTGCAAAAGAGAACGCTACGCTTTAATCTTTGAGCGCTACCCTTCCTTGGTGATTGCTGCACCATTTGGTGTGTCTTGCTTCCTTGAGTGCTGCCTTAGTGAGTGCTTTGGTTCTCCAATTTCTCACCCAGACTTGTCCAAGCCCGAAAAAGTTAACTTAGTGAGCGTGGCGCTCACCTTGGTAACGAGCGCTACTCCAAATGTTGGCTTTTGAGTGTGGTTTTTGGGCCTTAAAGATGCTTATCACTTGTGCCTCAATTTCATGCCAAATAGAGATTTTTATATATCGTTGGAAAGCTCAGAATGTCAACTTTCCAACGCAACTAGAAGCGCATCAATTGGACATCTGTAGCTCAAGTTATGGCCCTTTGAAGAAGGCATGGTCATGCTATCAGCGCCAAGTTAACAAAAGTGAACGCCCAGTTAACTTTAGTGAGCGCTCCCCTTGCTTCCAAGCTGATGTTCATGAAAAAGTTAACAAAAGTAAAAGCCCAGTTAACAAAAGTGAATGCCCAGTTAACATTTTGAGCGCTGATTGTGAACATGGAGCACGCTTTCTTGATTTAGTTATGGGCCACGCTTTTAAAAGCGTGGCCTAAGGCTCCAAAGTGTGCCTTAACTCCAAAATGTGCCCAAAATTCCTTTTTTCTTCTTTTTAGCTTATTTTGTGCTTTTTTTGCTTCTTTTTCTTCTTATTTCCTACAAAGTTTATAAATCAAAAGATCAAAGAAATATACCATTTCAGCACAAAAGAATGCAATATTTAAGCACTAATCATCAATTTCTTGTATGAAAAAGTATAGAAAAACATGACATGATGACATGTCATCACAACACCAAACTTAAACCTTGATTGTTCTCAAGCAAGAAAAGAATCATGCAATAGAGATTGACAATCCAAGGTAAGAAGAATAGCAACTCAATGTTCATGGTTGGCTAGTTTTCTATGCATGCAACAATCACAAAAGAAATTTAAATGATTGATGCTTCTATCTAGCTCAATTTATAAAATCTTTTCCTTATATTTCTTCCTTGAAACAAGCTTTTGATTTTCTTATTAGCTTCTCCTTTTGGGTGTTTTTCCCCATGAGTTGATAACAAAGCTACGACTCTAAATGCTTTGTTTTCAAGTATTACCACTTGATACACAAGCACCACAAGCATTTAATTAGAGGACTTCTTTAAACTCATTTGTTTCTTTTCTTTACTCTCTAATCATTGATGCTCAGAGCCTTGAGCTTTGAGGGAGTGCATTTGCACTTGAGCCTAGCCTTGACTTCTAAGTGTTTTGTTTTCAAGCTTTTTGCCTGATACATAAACACCACAAGTACTTAACAATGAAATTGTCATTGGTACTCAGAGCCTTCAGCTTTCTCATTCTTTCCCTTTTTCTTTTCTTGCCTTAATTTGCAATTTCTTTTTCAAGGTTTTCATGATTTCAAAAATATTTCATAAAATGTCCTAGATGAAAACTTCAATTAAATAAAATCCAATGCAATTGAGCAACAATTGACCATACTAGCCTTCCAATACTTATATGCCCATGCTAAGTTCTTCTTTAATGACCTTGTTTATTTATGATCATGATGCTTTATTGCTTTTGAACTCACAAAATTCAAGATGGTAGTCATAATGTCATAGCAAGATGTTACAATTCAAAATTCTGGCTATGCTTATTCATACCACACATGCATACAGAGAAGCTAAAGACAATCATGAAATTTACAGTGCTGGAAGTAAGTAGAAGGAGAAAGGAGCGTTACCACCTTGTGGTTCATCTTCCTTGTTGTTGTCCTTTTCCCCCTATTCTTCCCCATCCCATACCAACTTAGAGTGTTTGCTCATCCTCAAGCAACAATTAGAACAATAGTGATGGGGTCTAAAATGGACTATGAATGTCTTACATAATAAAAATATTAGTGGTACATGTGTTTAAGCAAGCAAAATGAAAGATAACAGTCAAGGCACAGGAAACAGAGACATTGTGATTGCAAACATAAGAAGTTGTGCATGATACATTGCATAAACAATGAGTGGCACATGATGAGCGGATAATTTATACGCTTTTTGGCATTGTTTTTACATAGTTTTTAGTATGATTTGATTAGTTTTTAGTATATTTTATTAGTTTTTAAATAAAAATAACATTTCTGGACTTTACTATGAGTTTTTATATTTTTCTTTGATTTCAGGTATTTTCTGACTGAAATTGAGGGACCTGAGCAAAAATCTGATTCAGAGGCTGAAAAAGGACTGCAAATGCTGTTGGATTCTGACCTCCCTGCACTCAAAGTGGATTTTCGGGAGCTATAGGAGTCCAAATGGCGCGCTCTCAATTGCGTTAGAAAGTAGACATCCAGGGCTTTCCAGCAATATATAATAGTCTATACTTTCTCCGAGTTTAAATGACGCAAACTGGCGTTCAACGCCAGTTCTCTGCCCTATTCTGGCGTTAAACGCCAGAAACAGGTTACAAGTTGGAGTTAAACACCCAAAACAGGTTACAACCTGGTGTTTAACTCCAGAAACAGCCTAGGCACGTGTAAAGCTCAAGTTTCAGTCCCAGCACACACCAAGTGGGCCCCGGGAGTGGATTTCTACACTATCTATCATAGTTTACTCATTTTCTGTAAACCTAGGTTACTAGTTTAGTATTTAAACAACTTTTAGAGATCTATTCTGTATCTCATGACATTTTAGATCTAAACTTTGTACTCTTTGACGGCATGAGTCTCTAAACTCCATTGTTGGGGGTGAGGAGCTCTGCTGTATCTCGATGAATTAATGCAATTATTTCTGTTTTCTATTCAAACACGCTTGTTTCTATTATCTAAGATGTTCATTCGTACTTCAATATGATGGATGTGATGATCCGTGACACTCATCACCATTCTCAACCTATGAACGTGTGCCTGACAACCACCTCCGTTCTACCTTCGATTGAATGAGTATCTCTTGGATTCCTTAATCAGAATCTTCGTGGTATAAGCTAGAATCCATTGACAGCATTCTTGAGAATCCGGAAAGTCTAAACCTTGTCTGTGGTATTTCGAGTAGGATTCAGGGATTGGATGACTGTGACGAGCTTCAAACTCACAAGGGTTGGGCATAGTGATAGACGCAAAAGGATCAATGGATCCTATTCCAGCATGAGTGAGAACCGACAGATGATTAGCCGTGCGGTGACAGCACACCTGGACCATTTTCACTGAGAGGACGGATGGTAGCCATTGACAACGGTAATCCACCAACACACAGCTTGCCATAGGAGGAACCTTGCGTGCGTGAAGAAGAAGACAGGGGGAAAGCAGAGATTCAGAAGACAAAGCATCTCCAAAACTCCAACATATTCTCCATTACTGCATAATAAGTACTATTTAATTTATTCTTTTTTAACTCTTCATAAACATAATCACTCTTATCATTGATTTCCTGACTAAGAATTACAAAATAACTATAGCTTGCTTCAAGCCGACAATCTCCGTAGGATCGACCCTTACTCACGTAAGGTATTAATTGGACGACCCAGTGAACTTGCTGGTTAGTGGTACGAGTTGTGAAAAGTGTTATTCACAATTCGTGCACCAAGTTTTTGGCGCCGTTACCGGGGATTGTTCGAGTTTGAACAATTGACGGTTTATTTTGTTGCTTAGAGTCTTCTATTATTGTTTTTGGTTAAAATTTTAAAACCCTTATTTTACTTTTTTTAAAATTATTTTCAAAAATTTTTAAAACCAATAACTTCATGATTTAGTCTTATGTTTGAGTTTAGTTTCATATTTTATGTTTGGTGTCAATTGCATGATTTTATTTTTCTTTCAATTTTTCGAATTATATGTTCTTAGTTCTTTCTTAATCTTCAAGTTGTTCTTGTTTATTTTCCTTGTTTGATCTTTAGTTTTTCTTGTTTTATGTTTTTTTTGTTTATCTTCTTTTCGAATTATTATTATCCAAAATATAAAAATTTTCATACATTAAATACTTTTTTAAAACACGTTAAATTTATAGCTCAGTTGGCTAGAGCGTTGAGCTTATGTTCTTGGTAATTAGGTATCTTCCTTTTAAAACTTTTTCAAAAATAATTTTTCTTTGATTAAATCTTTTGTCAAGTTTTAAGTTTGGTTTTTCCTTGTTAGTTTTTATTTAGTTTTTGAAAATTTATTTTTGGTTTTCTAAAAATTTTAAGTTTGGTGTTCTTTTTTATGTTCTTGAATCCTTTGAGTCTTTGAATTTTTGTTCTTCGTGTTCTTGTGAATCTTCAAGGTGTTCTTGAGTCTTGCTTGTGTTTTGATCTTAAAATTTTTATGTTTAGTGTTTCTTGGTGTTTTTCCTCCAAATTTTCGAAAATAAGGAGCATTAGATCTAAAAATTTTGAGTTTTGTGTCATTTTATTGTTTTTCTCTTTCCTCATTAAATTCAAAAAAATATCTTTTCTCTTTATTTTAAGTAATTTTCGAAATTTACACAAGAATTTCATATTTTTATTTTAAAATTTCTATTTTATATTATCTTAGTTTTAAAAATTTCGAAACTCAAATCTTTTTCAAAAAAATATCATATCTTTTTCAAAAACTTATCTTATCTTATTTCAAAATTCAAATTTCAACTTCCAAAATTCAAAATTCAAATTTTAAAATTCAAATTTCAAAATTCAAATTTCAAAATTTAAAATTCAAAATTTAATTTTCAAATTTAAAAATCAAATCTTTTCAAAATTTAAATCTTTTTCAAATCCTTATCTTATATTGTTGACTTTTTCGAAAATTCAAAATTCAAAATTTAAAATTTAAAATTTAAAATTTCAAGTTTCAAGTTTCAAATTTCAAATTTCAAAATTTAATTTTCAAATTTAAAATTTAAATTTCAAAAATTTTTTATTTAAATTCCTTATCTTCTATTACCTAGCTTATCTTATCTTTTTCTAATCTCAAATCTTAAAATCAAATCTTTTTCATATCTTTTCTTTTTTTATTTTATTTTATTTTCTTACAAGTATCTTTAATTTTAAGGCATATCTTTTTCAAAACTTCCTAACCAATTTCTCTCTCTTCATTTTTTTCGAAAATCCTCACCCACATCTTTTTCAAATCTTTTTAATTAATTAATTTAGTTTTCAATTTTTTTTATTTATTTTTCTTCTAATTTTCGAAATTATAGTCAATTTTTCATTTATTTTATTTTATTTTATTTTAATTTTGGTTTTCAAAAAAAAATAAAAATATTTTATTTGCAATTCACAACATCTCCCTTTCTCCATCATGGACCTAAGTGGAAATGAACAGTCCAGAAGGACTCTGGGGTCATATGCTAACCCCACTACTGCTTCATATGGGAGTAGTATCTGTATACCCTCCATCGAAATCAGTAGTTTTGAGTTGAATCCTCAGCTCATTATCATGGTGCAGCAAAGTTGCCAGTATTCCGGTCTTCCACAGGAAGAACCTACAGAGTTTCTGGTACAGTTTTTACAAATTGCTGACACAGTACATGATAAGGAAGTAGATCAGGATGTCTACAGATTATTATTGTTTCCATCTGCTGTAAAAGACCAAGCTAAGAGGTGGTTAAATAACCAACCTAAGGCTAGCATAAGAACATGGAAACAGCTGTCAGAAAAATTCCTGAATCAATATTTCGCTCCAAAACGGATGACACAGCTAAGGCTAAACATCCAAGACTTTAAACAAGGAGATAATGAATCTCTTTATGATGCCTGGGAGAGATACAGAGAGATGCTAAGAAAATGCCCCTCTGAAATATTTTCAGAGTGTGTGCAGTTAGACATCTTCTATTATGGGCTTACAGAGAAAGCTCAGATGTCTTTGGACCACTCAGCTGGTGAATCTATACACATAAGAAAGACAATTGAAGAAGCTCAAGATCTCATTGATACAGTTGCCAGAAATCAGCATCTGTACCTAAGTAGTGAGTCTTCCATGAAAGAAGAGGCTAAAACAGTAACTGCTGAACTCAGTCCTGCAGAACAAGTTACTGAATTCAATCAGCAATTAGATTTTCTAACAAAACAGCTAGCCGAATTTAAGTAGATGCTACAAGACACAAGAATGGCTAATATGAATATGGAAGTACAGTTGAAGCAAACAAAACAGCAGTTATCAAAACAAATAATAGAAGAGTGCCAAGCAGTTCAATTAAGAAGTGGGAAAACATTAAATACCTCACTTCACAGTAGCAGGAAGCCAAGAAATGAACAAACTGCTACCCAAAATCCCTCTGAGGACAGTAAAAGCCTAGAGAGGAATAATTCTGGCGCTCAAACGCCAGAAAAGGGTGAAGAGCTGGCGTTAAACTTCCAACCCATGCTCAGTTCTGGCGTTCAAACGCCACAAACAGGCAAGGAGTTGGCATTAAACGCCCAATGGAAGCTCAGTTCTGGCGTTCAAACACTAGAAACAGGTAAGGAGTTGGCGTCCAACGCCAATCCAGCTTCCAACCCTGGCATTCAAACGCCAGTGAGGGATCAGACACACACACGTGCTGATAATAACCCCTCTAAAAAGGCTTCTCTAACCACCTCTGTAGGAAATAAACCTGCAGCAACCAAGGTTGAGGAATACAAAGCCAAGATACCTTATCCTCAAAAACTCCGCTAAGAGGAGCAGGATAAGCAATTTGCTCGCTTTGCAAACTATCTGAGGACTCTTGAAATAAAGATTCTATTTGCAGAGGCACTTGAGCAAATACCATCTTATGCCAAGTTCATGAAAGAGATCTTGAGTCATAAGAAAGATTGGAGAGAAACTGAAAGAGTTCTCCTCACTGAAGAATGTAGTGCAGTCATTCTGAAAAGCTTCCCAGAAAAGCTTAAAGATCCCGGGAGCTTTATGATACCATGCATATTAGAGGGTAATTGCACCAAGACAGCTTTATGTGATCTTGGGGCAAGCATCAACCTAATACCTGCATCCACTATCAGAAAGCTTGGTTTAACTGAAGAAGTTAAACCAACCCGGATATGTCTCCAACTTGCTGATGGCTCCATTAAATACCCATCAGGCGTGATTGAAGACATGATTATCAGGGTTGGGACATTCGCCTTCCCCACTGACTTTGTAGTGCTGGAAATGGAGGAGTACAAGAGTGCTACTCTCATTCTAGGAAGACCTTTCCTAGCAACTGGATGAACTCTCATTGATGTCCAAAAGGGGAAAGTAACCCTGAGAGTCAATGAGGATGAGTTTAAGTTGAATGCTGTCAAAGCCATGCAGTATCTAGACACACCAAAAGACTGCATGAAAGTTGATTTTATTGACTCTTTGGTAGAGGAGATCAACATGGCTGAGAGTCTCGAATCAGAGCTAGAAGACATCTTTAAAGATGTTCAGCCTGATCTGGAGGATTCAGAGGAATTGAAAGAGCCTCTGAGACTTCCTCAGGAAGAGGAAAAACCTCCTAAACTCGAGCTCAAACCATTACCACCATCCCTGAAATATGCATTTCTGGGAGGAGGTGACACTTTTCCAGTGATCATAAGCTCTGCTTTAAATCCACTGGAAGAAGAAGCGCTACTTCAAGTGCTAAGGACACACAAGACAGCTCTTGGGTGGTCTATAAGTGATCTTAATGGCATCAGCCCAGCAAGATGCATGCACAAGATCCTATTGGAGGACGATGCTAAGCCAGTGGTTCAACCACAAAGGCGGCTAAATCCAGCCATGAAGGAAGTGGTGCAAAAAGAGGTCACCAAGTTATTGGAGGCTGGGATTATTTATCCTATTTGTGATAGCCCCTGGGTGAGCCCTGTCCAAGTTGTTCCCTGTCCAAGTTGTTCCCAGGAAGGGAGGCATGACAGTGGTTCATAATAAAAAAATGAACTGGTTCCTACAAGAACAGTTACAGGGTGGCGTATGTGTATTGACTACAGAAGGCTCAATACAGCCACCAGGAAAGATCACTTTCCTTTACCATTCATAGACCAAATGCTAGAGAGACTAGCAGGTCATGAATATTACTACTTTTTGGATGGCTATTCAGGCTACAACCAAATCGCAGTAGATCCTCAGGACCAAGAGAAAACAGCATTCACATGTCCTTCTGGAGTTTTTGCCTACAGAAGGATGCCTTTTGGTCTGTGCAATACACCTGCAACCTTTCAGAGGTGCATGCTCTCTATCTTCTCTGATATGGCAGAGAAATTTTTGGAAGTCTTCATGGATGACTTTTTAGTATTTGGAGACTCATTCAGCTCCTGCCTTAACCATCTAGCACTTGTTCTGAAAAGATGACAAGAGACCAACCTAGTTTTAAACTGGGAAAAATGTCACTTTATGGTGACTGAAAGGATTGTCCTTGGGCATAAAATTTCAAACAAGGGAATAAAAGTGGATCAAGCTAAAGTAGAAGCAATTGAAAAATTACCACCACCTGCCAATGTTAAGGCAATCAGAAAGCTTTCTGGGGCATGCAGGATTCTATAGGAGGTTTATAAAGGATTTTTCAAAAATTGCAAAACCTCTTAGCAATCTGCTAGCTGCTGACACACCATTTGTGTTTGACACAGAGTGTCTGCAGGCGTTTGAAACTCTGAAAGCTAAGCTGGTCACAGCACCAGTTATTTCTGCACCAGACTGGACATTACCATTTGAACTAATGTGTGATGGCAGTGATCATGCCATTGGAGCAATACTAGGACAGAGGCATAACGAGCTTCTGCATGTCATTTATTATGCTAGCCGTGTTTTAAATGATGCCCAGAAAAATTACACAACCATAGAAAAAGAATTGCTTGTAGTGGTTTATGCCATTGAGAAGTTTAGATCATACTTAGTAGGATTAAAAGTGATTGTGTACACTGACCATGCTGCTCTTAAATATCTACTCACAAAGCAAGATTCAAAACCCAGGCTCATAAGATGGGTGTTGCTTCTGCAAGAGTTTGATATAGAAATAAGAGGCAGAAAAGGGACAAAGAACCAAGTGGCTGATCATCTGTCCCGGATAGAGCCAGTAGAAGGGACGTCTGATGCACGGAAACTTGTCGCTCAACAAATTTCCTTCGGCAAGTATACCGAATTGTCGTCAAGTAAAAACTCACAGTAGAGTGAGGTCGAATCGCACAAGGATTGATTGGTCAAGCAACTTTAATTGGAAGAATGTTCTAGTTAAGCTAAGCAGAAAGTGAGTTGAGAATTACAGGAAATTAAATGGCGGGAAAGTAAATAGTAGAAAATAAAAGACGGAAAGTAAATTGCAGAATCTTAAATGGGGAAGGGAAGTTTAGCATGAAAGTAAATGGCAATAAGTAAAGAGAATGGGTAAAATCAGAAATGGGTAATTCATTGGGCTTAAGAGATGTTGCATTCTCCGGATCAAGTTGATTTTCATCTCTTCCTCAATCAATGCATTCATTGATCTCCTTGGCAATCTTAAGTGATTGAATTCCAATTCCTTGGTAATTCAATCTCTCAAATCAGATCAATAGCCAATTCCTTGGTCTAATTGCTTATGAGAAGAGATGAAGTGTGGTCACTGATTATACCACATGTATTTCCAAATCAAAGTATTGGGAGAATTATATGTCACCATATCCGCCCAAACCCCAATTTGGTCCAACATGAGAAAACATTTCTAGCATGATCTCTTCATCCCTTTTCCAAGGTTCAAAAGAGATCCAAGTATGAATAGCTTCTTTTCCAAGATAACTACTCAATTGGATGAAGATTGAAAGCTTTCTAGTAAAATCAAGAGAAAAGAAAGAAGAAGGATTATGAAAACTATTATTGATCCATCAAATTACAACAGAGCTCCCTAACCCAATGAAAGGGGTTTAGTTGTTCATAGCTCTGGGAATGGAAAGCAAAGGTGGAGAGTACATTCTGAAAGTTAAACTAGAAGTGTAGAGAAAGTAAAATACAGAGAGTAATTCTAATAATGCCCAAAAGCTCCTCTCTCTAGTTCAAAGCTACTCCTATATATACTACTCTTCTGATCTTCTAGTTGATTCTTCAAGTCTTGGATGTAGGCCTTTGGATCTTGAGTTGAAGCAGTTATCTTCTTCAGTGGGCTCAGCTTTGCTTGCAGGGAAAGTGTGAAGTAGGCAGGGACTTTAGCTTAGGGCGTTAGTGGTGTTAACGTTAAGTGAAAATGTGGGGTTGAGAATGTTAGTGACAATCACCTTTTTCACTAACGTTCCTAACCCAAAGTGGTCCACGTTAACTTCAACATTAGTGGCACTAACGTGACCACTGACGTTGACCCTTGGCCCTTCACAAACGTTACTAGGGTTTACCTTTTTCAATAACGTTGAGAGTACCCCTTTCTCCCTACGTTAGAGTTCACATTAGAATAGTTAACGTGGCCTTTAACGTAGGCTTGCCAAATCTTCGAGAGCGTTAGTGACACTTACCTTTGTCACTAACGCTTCAGAACGCCCCTACTTCCCACGTTAGAGTTCACGTTAACTAGGTTAACGTGACTTCTAACGTGGTATTGATAGCCATCTTCAACGTTAGTGACAAAGGTGAGTGTCACTAACGTTGGCTCATTATCCCTCTTCTCCACGTTAGCTTCCACGTTAATGTAACTAACGTGGCTCATAGTGGCTCAATCCATCGTTAGTGACAAAGGTGAGTGTCACTAACGTTGGTGATTCTTGCTCCCTCCACGTTAGAGTCCACGTTAACTAGGTTAATGTGGCTTTTAACGTAGCCAAAATATGGGCTTAGTCCAACGTTAGTGACAAAAGTGAGTGTCACTAACGTTGGCATCATCTTCTTCTTCCACATTAGAGCTCACATTAACTAAGTTAACGTGGCTCTTAACGTGGCCAATTGCCCCTTTTGGAACGTTAGTGGCACTTACTTTTACCACTAACGTTGGAGTTCTACTTCTCTTCCACGTTAGCTTCCACGTTAACATAGTTAACGTGGCAACTAACGTGGGCTATGATGGCTCACGAAGGCGTTATTGGCAATCACTTTTCTCATTAACGTTGCAAGCTAGCCTTCATTCCACGTTAGTGGTCATGTTAGCTATACTAATGTAGCTGCTAACGTGGTTCTTCCTTACTTCCTTTATCCTGAAATCAAGCAATAAAGTGCATCAAAGCTCTGATCCAAGTTATGAGACATGCATCATTCAATTTGTACTTTAATTCATGCATAATTCTCATGAAATCATGTAAAATTCACAATGTTTGCTTGAATCAAGATGTAAGTGATTATTTACCCAAAACTTGCTTATTTCCTAAGAAAATACATGAAACTACCTTAAAACCATAAAGAAAAGGTTAGTGAAACTGGCCAAAATGCCCTGGCATCACAACACCAAACTTAAAGCTTGATTGTCCCTAAGCAAGTATTGGAACAAGAGAATGATGAATGAAATGACAAGAGGAATGAATCATTATTGTGGAAGTCATGTTCTTGGTTTTATGGGGTTTCATGCATAGCAACTTAGGTTCATTCCTTTACTGGCTTTCAGACCTTTATCATGCCTTGGAATACTTACTTGATTGCACCCTTTGAGACTTTTATTTATTGATCCCCTTTGTCTTTCCAAGGTTTATTTCATCCTTAGGCTAAGTGTTCTGTGAGGGGGCGACTCTTTAAGATAAGCTTTCAGCCAACACTCCCGAACCAGTTGGTTCAAGGTGCTAGATGTTGAAACACCCCTAAGGACTTACTCCCTTAAGTCTCTCTCCCCCATACATGCACACCACAGGAACATGGTTTGTTATTTTCTTTCCTTGAGGCCTTGGTGTCCAGCACCTCTTTGGGTTACTAAATGTTCTGTAGCAAGGTTTCTCTTGATAGTGGATTTTCAGTTGATAATCCCGGGTTAGTTAACCCAAGTTACCAAGTGATGAAGCACTCCTAAGAACTTATTCATCCAAGCAGATCCTTGGTACAGGATTACCACAGACACATCCCTCAAGATTCAAGCCCTTGGTGCCTAGCCTTATTCTTTATTAACTTTTCTTTCTTTTTCAACTCTTATTGTTCTTTTCCTTTTTATTATTAGGATCTTATTATTTAGCTAGTCTCATGGGGTGTGTTTCAAGCATATGATTCAAGACAAGTAGTTGCCTTCCCACCTTGTTGGTGAACCAACTTAGCTAAGTGATTACTACACCACAAATTTAAGGACCTACTCCACAACTCGAACATTACTCTGGTCTTTCATAACATCTCTTTTTTTCTTTTTATTTAGCTTAAGAGGACAAGCATACAATAAGCAAGATGAAAATGAATACAAGCAACTTGACTAGCAAGCATAGACTTAAGCAAAACCAAACATCAAATTCTAGTGCATTAAGCTTAAAGAGTGACTATTAATCAAGGGCACATTCAGACTTCCAAATTGATTATTTACAAGCATATGGAATCAAGTAACAATACAACCTTTTGGTGATGCCTTCCAGCTACCCATTTGTTGTCATCCTCCATAGCTTCTGCATCTTTTCTCACTTCTTTGGATGATGGTGCACTATTTTTCCAAAAGATTAATTAAATCCCTGCAAAGTTATTGGAAGTTGCTTGTCCCCAAAGCAGTTGAGAGATAGTTAGTATGCATGTATGCTTGTGCATTTTGGAACTTAACTTGGTGTGTGAACACCAAACTTAGTTCCTTGCCTAATACAGTAGGTTGAATACATGCAGAAAATCTCATGTGTTGTTATCAGCAAGACAACTAGAAACTAACTACTGTTAAGTGGTTTCCCTGATTGGTTGGATCTAGCAATTTGCCCTTGAAGGAGTGTAGTGTGATTCTAATTGAAATCTTTGGTGGAACACCAAACTTAGAATTACACACTCACTCTTGTATTGTTTTGGTGTGTAACACCAAACTTAGCTCCTCACAATACGGGGGAAACTACTTGTGATTTTTATTAAAAATGCAAATGAAAAGAGAACTACCTTAGGTTGGGTTGCCTCCCAACGAAGCGCTCTTTTAGCGTCGCTAGCTCGACGATTCCTCCATCACTTGAGGTGATACTTCACTTTGGGGTTTTCCCCTATGTTGCCCATGTAGTGTTTGAGCCTCTGTCCGTTAACAGTGAACTTCCTCTTTGAACTTTCCTCCATGATTTCTATGTTCCCATACAGCGAGACCTTTGTGACAAGAAAGGGTCCTGACCACCTTGATTTAAGTTTCCCAGGGAAAAGTCTTAATTTGGAATTATAGAGGAGCACTTGCTGTCCTTCTTCGAAGCTTCTGGGTGTTAAATAGAGGTCATGCCTTCTCTTTGCCTTTTCTTTATAAATCTTGACATTTTCATAGGCTTGAGATATGAACTCCTCCATTTCTTGCAGCTGCAAGACCCTCTTTTCACCAGCAGCAGTGCTATCAAAATTTAGCAGCTTGAGGGCCCAGAGAGCTTTGCGTTCCAGCTCCAATGGTAGATGACAAGCCTTTCCATACACCAGTTGGTATGGGGACATCCCGATTGGTGTTTTAAATGCCGTTCTGTATGCCCAAAGAGCATCATCCAGCTTCTTCGACCAATCCTTCCTTGATGCTCCCACAGTCTTTTCCAAAATCCTTTTTAGCTCTCTGGTAGATATCTCATTTTGCCCACTTGTTTGGGGGTGGTAAGGCGTGGAAATCTTGTGTTTCACCCCGTATCGTAGGAGGAGAGCTTCTAGTGGTCTGTTACAAAAATGGCTCCCTCCATCACTGATGAGTGCTCGTGGGACTCCGAACTGGCTAAAGATATTCTTTCTGAGGAAGTTCATGACCACCTTGTTATTATTCGTTGGGGTTGCAATAGCCTCTATCCACTTGGAAACATAATCCACTGCTACCAAGATGTACTTGTTTGAATATGAGGTTGGAAAAGGTCCCATGAAATCGATTCCCCACACATCAAACAGTTCCAGTTCTAAGATGAAATTTTGTGGCATCTTATTCCTTTTGGGTAAGTTTCCAACTCTTTGACATTCATTGCAATTCTTTACCAGTTCTTTGGCATCCTTGAAAAGGGTAGGCCAAAAGAATCCGCTTTGTAATACCTTGGCTGCAGTTCTGTCCCCTCCAAAATGGCCTCCATAGCATGAGCTGTGGCAGTTCCACAAGACCTCTCGTCCCTCTTCTTCCGAGACACATCTTCTCAGAATTCCATCTGAACACTTCTTGAAGAGATATGGTTCATCCCAGACAAAATACTTTGCGTCATTGATGAGCTTTCTTTTCCGGTGTTTGTTGATGTCTGGATGTAAAGCCCCAGTTGCCTTAAAATTGGCAATATCTGCAAACCAGGGTGCTCTGTGAATCGTCATCAACTGCTCATCTGGGAAGGACTCATTTACATTTGTATCATGTGTTCCTCCTTTATCATGAGGGATTCCGGATAGGTGATTTGCTACCTTGTTCTCCACTCCTTTCTTGTCTTTGATTTCAATATTGAATTCCTGCAACAATAAGATCCATCTTATTAGTCTTGGTTTTGATTCTTGCTTGGCAAACAAATATTTAAGTGCTGTGTGATTTGTGAAGACAATCACTTTGGCACCAATGAGGTATGATCTAAACTTGTCAAATGCAAAAACTATTGCTAGCAACTCCTTTTCAGTAGTGGTATAGTTTCTTTGGGTATCATTGAGGACTTTGCTGGCATAGTATATCACATGGACCAAGTTATCTTTCCTCTGTCCTAACACTGCCCCAATTGCAAAATCAGATGCATCGCACATCAGTTCAAATGGTAGGTTCCAGTCAGGTGGGGAAATGATAGGGGCAGAGGACAACCTCTTTTTCAAGTTTTCAAATGCCAGCATGCACTTTTCATCAAAGATAAATGGTGTATCAGATACAAGGAGATTGCTTAAGGGCTTGGCAATCTTTGAAAAATCTTTAATAAACCTTCTGTAAAAGCCAACATGCCCTAGAAAACTCCTAATTGCCTTGACATCACTTGGTGGAGGTAATTTTTCAATGAGTTCCACCTTGGCTTTGTCCACTTCAATGCCTTGGTTAGAAACCTTATGACCAAGAACTATTCCTCCTGTCACCATAAAGTGACATTTCTCCCAGTTCAAGACCAAATTAGTTTCTTGACATCTTTTTAATTCCAGGGCCAGGTGATTTAGGCAACTAGGAAAGGAATCTCCGAATACCGAGAAATCATCCATAAAAACTTCAATGAATTTCTCTATCATATCTGAGAAGATAGAAAGCATGCAGTGTTGGAAAGTCGCATGTGCATTACATAGCCCAAATGGCATGTGCCTGTAGGCGAACACTCCATATGGGCATGTGAATGAGGTTTTCTCTTGGTCTCTCGGATCAACCACTATTTGATTGTATCCTGAATAACCATCGAGAAAACAGTAATATGCGTGTCCTGCAAGTCTTTCTAGCATCTGATCCATGAATGGAAGGGGGAAATGATCTTTTCTTGTAGCTTTATTCAGTTTTCTGTAGTCTATGCACATCTGCCATCCTGTGACGGTCCTGGTGGGGATCAGTTCGTTCTTCTCATTGGGGACTACAGTGATTCCTCTCTTTTTTGGCACAACATGCACGGGGCTGACCCAGGGGCTGTCTGAGATCGGGTAAATTACCCCTCCCTGCCATAGCTTCATAACTTCTTTCTGTACTACTTCCTTCATGACTGGATTCAGCCTTCTTTGGGGTTGAATGGATGGTTTGGCATCATCTTCCAACAATATTTTATGCATGCATATGGCCGAACTGATTCCTTTCAGGTCAGCGAGGGTCCATCCAATGGCATCCTTATGCTTTCGCAACACTTGGAATAGTTCCTCTTCTTGCTTGTGGCTGAGGGCTGAGTTAATGATCATTGGGTAACTTTCATTCTCCCCTAAGTATGCATATTTGAGGGTGGGTGGCAGTGTTTTGAGTTCAAGTTTAGGTGCTTCTTTTCCTTCACTCTTCCCTTCTAATGTGCCTTGAATGTGAACCTCTGCTACTGTAACCTCTTTGCTTAAAGCTGACTCTTCTTCTGTCAACCCCTCAAATTCTTCCTCTTCGAGAGTATCTTGTGCTATATCTTTTAGTGAATCCAACCTCATACACTCTCCCGTTGGTTATTGTGGGTAACTCGTGGCTTTGAACACATTGAATATCATCTTCTCATTGTGTAACCTCAGTGTCAGTTCACCTTTCTGGACATCAATGATAGCTCCAATAGTGGCTAGGAATGGTCTGGCCAGAATGATAGAAGCTTTGGCTCCTTCCTTCATATCCAACACCACAAAGTCTGCTGGGAAGATAAAGTCTCCTACCTTCACTAGCAAGTCTTCTACTATGCCGTGAGGAAACTTGAATGATGGATCTGCTAGTTGTAGGGCCATTTTTGTTGGCTTGGCCTCCTCAATTTTCGTTTTTTTCATCATGGCTACTGACATTAAATTTATACTGGCTCCTAAATCACATAGAGCCTTCTCCACCGTGATCTCTCCTATAATACAGGGGATTTAGAAGCTCCCAGGATCCTTCAATTTCTGGGGTAGCTTGTGCTGAATGATGGCACTACATTCCTCGGTTAGTATCACCGTTTCGTTGTTCTTCCAACTTCTCTTTTTGGTCATCAATTCCTTCAAGAACTTGGCATAGAGCGGCATTTGCTCTATTGCTTCAGCAAAGGGTATGTTAATCTGCAATTTCTTGAAGATTTCTAGAAACCTTGAGAATTGGCTGTCATCCCCCTTTTATGTTAATCTGCAGTTTCTTGAAGATTTCTAGAAACCTTGAGAATTGGCTGTCATCCCCCTTTTTCCTCAATTGCTGAGGATATGGGACTCTTGGAACATATGGCTTTAGCTCTTCTCCCCTTTTACGCGAATTGGAGATGGGAACTTGAACTTCCTCTTGTTCCTCCTTCCTTTCAGTTAAGTCCTCCTCTTGTGGTTTCTTGGAGGTCTCCTTCAAATCCTTACCACTTCTGAGGGTGATAGCTTGACACTCCTCTCTTGGGTTTGGCTCAATGTTGCTACCAAGGTTATGAACAGGAGTTTGCTGGAGTAGGTAACCAACTTGTGTCTCAAGTTTCTTGATGGCAGCCTCTTGATTCTGCATGTTGGATCGCACCTCTTCTCGGAACATTTTACTGTCTTGAATCTCCTTACATATGCTCTCAAGTAGGGTCTCAATCTTTGAGAGTCTATCCTCGGATGGTGATGGTGAGTTGAGATTGGAAGGATGAGAATGGCTAGTTTAGTTTTGATATGGATGTTGAAAAGGGTTGTTAGGTGGGTGCTGATATGGTCTCTGTGTGGCATGTTGGTGAGCTGTGTTGTTGGGGTTTGGACATCTCTGATCTTGGCCTTGGTCTTGTTGATTTCTCCACCCAAAGTTTGGGTGGTTTCTCCAACCAGGATTATATGTTTTTGAGTATGGGTCATGGTTTTTTGCCTAGGTGAACTCCCAATGTAGTTGGCTTGTTCCTGATCACCCTCTGCTTCTTCATTAACTCCTTCTTGGGTTGCTGCTGAAGTGGTGATTGCTGCTACTTGATTCCTCTCCATCTTCTTGGTGAGGTCAGCTAATTGCTTGGTAATCATCTTGTTTTGAGCTAGCAGTGCATCCACATTGTTCAGCTCCATCACTCCTCTAGTATTTCCTCTTTCAGAAGCATAGAAGTAGTCATTCTCTGCTACAGTCTCAATGACATCTATGGCTTCTTCAATGGTCTTCTTCTTGTTTAGAGATCCCCCGGATGAGTAGTCTACTGCCTTCTTTGATTCATATGAAAGGCCTTCATAGAAGATGTGCAACTGCACCCATTCATTGAACGTATCTGGCGGGCATCTTCTTGTCAAGTCTTTAAACCTCTCCCATGCTTCATATAGAGTCTCACCATCCTACTGCCTGAATGTTTGTACCTCAGCTCTCAACCTGTTGATCCGTTGAGGAGGATAGAATCTTGCCAAGAACTTGTTCACCACATCTTCCTAGGTTGCTAAACTCTCCTTTGGAAAGGATTCCAGCCATTTAGATTCTTTGTCCTTGAGTGAGAAGGGAAACAGAAGTAGTCTATGGGTGTCAGGATGAACACCATTAGACTTCACAGTGTCGCATATCTTCAGGAAGGTGGTTAGATGTTGATTGGGGTCTTCTTGGACACTTCCTTTGAATGAACAATTGTTCTGAACAAGGGTGATGAGCTGTGGCTTTAGTTCAAAGTTGTTGGCATGTATGGTTGGCCTTTGGATGCTACTTTCACAGTTTCCTTGGTTTGGGTTGATGTAAGAACCCAGATCTCTTCTCTCTTGTCCAGCCTGATATGCTGGACCTTCTCTGCCATGGTTGTGAGCCTCTTCTTCATGATGGTTCTCCATATTCTCCTCCATGTCTGGTTCAAAGTACTCTTCCTCTTCCTCAGCACCAACTACTCTCTTTCCTCTTGGTTCCCTCCTTAATCTAAGGAAGGTCCTCTCAGGTTCAGAATCAAAGGAAGTTGAAGCCCCGCTTCTTCTACCTGTCATACAACCAACAAAGCAAAAGCAAGAGAGATAGATGCAGACAGTAATTTCTACAGTAATGCTGTTAGTGTGAGTGATGCAATATATCAAACAGTTAGTGGGTTAGTAACTGAATTGCAAACAACTAAGAAAATGGGTAGGGGAAAGGGAAGAAAATAGCTAAACAGAAAGTAAATTACTCAAATGAACTTAAATCAAACAAAATAAAAACAAATGCTCAATCTAGTTATCCACCAATTTAATCATTGTTGATACAAAATCAATCCCCGGCAACGGTGCCATAAACTTGATGCACGGAAACTTGTCGCCCAACAAATTTCCTTCGGCAAGTATACCGAATTGTCGTCAAGTAAAAACTCACAATAGAGTGAGGTCGAATCCCACAGGGATTGATTGGTCAAGCAACTTTAATTGGAAGAATGTTTTAGTTGAGCTAAGTAGAAAGTGAGTTAAGAATTGCAGGAAATTAAATGGCGGGAAAGTAAATAGTAGAAAATAAATGACGGGAAGTAAATTGCAGAATCTTAAATGGGGAAGGGAAGTTTAGCATGAAAGTAAATGGCAATAAGTAAAGAGAATGGGTAAGATTAGAAATGGAGAATTCATTGGGCTTATGAATAGCTTCTTTTCTAAGATAACTACTCAATTGGATGAAGATTGAAAACTTTCTAGTAAAATCAAGAGAAAAGAAAGAAGAAGGATTATGAAAACTATTATTGATCCATCAAATTACAACAGAGCTCCCTAACCCAGTGAAAGGGGTTTAGTTGTTCATAGCTCTGGGAATGGAAAGCAAAGGTACATTCTGAAAGTTAAACTAGAAGTGCAGAGAAAGTAAAATACAGAGAGTAATTCTAATAATGCCCAAAAGCTCCTCTCTCTAGTTCAAAGCTACTTCTATATATACTACTCTTCTGATCTTCTAGTTGATTCTTCAAGTCTTGGATGTGGGCCTTTGGATCTTGAGTTGAAGCAGTTATCTTCTTCAGAGGGCTCAGCTTTACTTGCAGAGTGGTGCACGAAATTGTGATGTCCAGGGTCAAACAATCTCTGGCAACGTGAGCAACTTGGTACGCGCAATCGTGATTACACTTTGATTATGTAAAATTCATGGCTCTTTCTTTCCCTGGCAATGGCGCCAAGAACATGGTGCCAATACCATGGTTCACAACTTCGATACAACTAACCAGCAAGTGCACTGGGTCGTCCAAGTAATACCTTACGTGAGTAAGGGTCGAATCCCACGGAGATTGTTGGTTTGAAGCAAGCTATGGTCACCTTGCAAATCTCAGTTAGGCAGATATAAATTGATAATGGTGTTTTCGAATTGAATATAATAGAATAGGGATAGAAATACTTATGTAATTCATTGGTGAGAATTTCTGATAAGCGAATGGAGATGCTTTCGTTCCTCTGAACCTCTGCTTTCCTGCTATCTTCATCCAACCAGTCTTACTCCTTTCCATGGCTGGCTTTATGCAAGGGCATCACCGTTGTCAGTGGCTACATCCCCTCCTCTCAGTGAAAAATATGCTCACATGCTCTGTGACAGCATGGCTAATCATCTGTCGGTTCTCGATCATGCTGGAATAGGATTCACCCTCCTTTTGCATCTGTCACTAACGCCCAGCACTCGCGAGTTTGAAGCTCGTCACAGTCATTCAATCATTGAATCCTACTCGGAATACCACAGACAAGGTTTAGACTTTCCGGATTCTCTTGAATGCCGCCATCATTCTAGCTTACGCCACGAAGATTCTGGTTAGGAGATCTAAGAGATATTCATTCTAGCTTATTTCAAGTAGAACGGAAGTGTTTGTCAGGCACGTGTTCATAGGGGAGAATGGTGATGAGCGTCACACATAATCATCACCTTCATCATGTTCTTGGGTGCGAATGGATATCTTAGAAGCGAAATAAGATGAATTGAATAGAAAATAGTAGTACTTTGCATTAATCTTTGAGGAACAGCAGAGCTCTACACCTTAATCTATGGAGTGTAGAAACTCTACCGTTAAAATTACATAAGTGAAAGGTTCAGGCATGGCCGAGATGGCCAGCCCCCTAAAACGTGATCACAAGATCAGAATACAATCCAGGATCAAAGATTGTCAAAAAGACTAGTAAAGGGTCCTATTTATAATAAACTAGCTACTAGGGTTTACATGAGTAAGTAATTGATGCATAAATCCACTTCCGGGGCCCACTTGGTGTGTGCTTGGGCTGAGCTTGAGTGTTGCATGTGTAGAGATCCTTCTTGGAGTTGAACGCCAGTTTTTGTGCCAGTTTGGGCGTTCAACTCTAGTTTTGGCTCCTTTTCTGGCGCTGGACGCCAGATTTGGGCAGAAAGCTGGCATTGAACGCCAGTTTTCGTCTTCTATTCTTGGCCAGAGTATGGACTATTATATATTGCTGGAAAGCCCTGGATGTCTACTTTCCAACGCAATTGGAAACGCAACATTTCGAGTTCTGTAGCTCCAGAAAATCCACTTTGAGTGCAGGGAGATCAGAATCCAACAGCATCAGCAGTCCTTCTTCAACCTCTGAATCTGATTTCTGCTCAAGTCCCTCAATTTCAGCCAGAAAATACCTGAAATCACAGAAAAACACACAAACTCATAGTAAAGTCCAGAAATGTGAATTTAACATAAAAACTAATGAAAACATCCCTAAAAGTAACTAGATCCTACTAAAAACATACTAAAAACAATGTCAAAAAGCGTATAAATTATCCGCTCATCACAACACCAAACTTAAATTGTTGCTTGTCCCCAAGCAACTGAAAATCAAATAGGATAAAAAGAAGAGAATATACTATAAATTCTAAACTATCAATGAAACATAGCTCCAATCAAATGAGCGGGACTTATAGCTTTTTGCCTCTTGAATAGTTTTGGCATCTCACTTCATCCATTGAGGTTCAGAATGATTGGCATCTATAGGAACTCAGATTTCAGATAGTGTTATTGATTCTCCTAGTTCAGTATGATGATTCTTGAACACAGCTTCTTTATGAGTCTTGGCCGTGGCCCTAAGCACTTTGTTTTCCAGTATTACCACCGGATACATAAATGCCACAGACACATAATTGGGTGAACCTTTTCAGATTGTGACTCAGCTTTGCTAAAGTCCCCAATTAGAGGTGTCCAGGGTTCTTAAGCACACTCTTTTTTTGCTTTGGACCTTGACTTTAACCGCTCAGTCTCAAGTTTTCACTTGACACCTACACGCCACAAGCACATGGTTAGGGACAGCTTGGTTTAGCCGCTTAGACCAGGATTTTATTCCTTTAGGCCCTCCTATCCACTGATGCTCAAAGCCTTGGGATCCTTTTTATTTGCCTTTGCCTTTTGGTTTTAAGGGTTATTGGCTCTTTCTGCTTGCTTTTTCTTTTTCTTTCTATTTTTTTTCTATTTTTTTCGCCCCTTTTTTTTTCTCTTTTTTTTTTTTCTGCAAGCTTTGTTCTTTGCTACTTTTTCTTGCTTCAAGAATCATTTTTATGATTTTTCAGATTATCAAATAACATGTCTCCTAGTCATCATTCTTTCAAGAGCCAACATATTTAACATTCTTAAACAACAACTTCAAAAGACATATGCACTGTTCAAGCATACATTCAGAAAACAAGAAGCATTGTCACCACATCAATATAATTAAGCTAAGTTCAAGGATAAATTCGAAACTCATGTACTTCTTATTCTTTTGAATTAAAACATTTTTCATTTAAGAGAGGTGATGGATTCATAGGACATTCATAACTTTAAGACAAAGTTACTAACTACTAATGATCATATACTGAAGACACAAACATGGATAAGCACACAACATAGAAAACGAAAAACAGAAGAAATAAGAACAGGAATGAATCCACCTTAGTGATGGTGGCGTTTCCTTCTTGAGGAACCAATGATGTCCCTGAGCTCTTCTATGTCTCTTCCTTGTCTTGGTTGCTCCTCCCTCATTACTTTTTGATCTTCTCTTATTTCATGAAGCATGATGGAGTGCTCTTGATGTTCCACCCTTAGTTGTCCCATATTGGAACTCAATTCTCCTAGGGAGGTGTTGATTTGCTCCCAATAATTTTGTGGAGGAAAGTGCATTTGAGGCATCTCCGGGATCTCATGTAAATGAGCTTCTTGCGCCTCTTGAGCTCCATGACTGGGCTCTCTTGCTTGCTCCATCTTTTTCTTAGTGATGGGCTTGTCCTCTTTAATGAGGATATCTCCCTCTATGTCAATCCCAGCCGAATTGCATAGGTGGCAAATGAGGTGAGGAAAGGCTAACCTTGCCATAGTGGAGGACTTGTCAGCCACCTTGTAGAGTTCTTGAGGTATAATCTCATGAACTTCCACCTATTCTCCAATCATGATACTATGGATCATGATGGCCCGGTCTATAGTAACTTCAGACCGGTTGCTAGTGGGAATGATTGAGCATTGAATGAACTCCAACCATCCTCTAGCTACAGGCTTGAGGTCCAATCTTCTTAGTTGAACCAGCTTGCCTTTGGAGTCAACCTTCCATTGAGCTCCTTCTACACATATATCCATAAAGACTTGGTCCAACCTTTGATCAAAGTTGACTCTCCTTGTGTAGGGGCGTGCGTTCTCTTCCATGTTTGGCAAGTTGAACGCCAACCTCACATGTTCCGGACTAAAATCTAAGTATTTCCCCCGAACCATTGTAACATAGTTCTTTGGATCCGGGTTCTTACTTTGATCATGGTTCTTGGTGATCCATGCATTGGCATAGAACTCTTGAACCATTAGGATGCCGACTTGTTGGAACCTCTTCTTTGAATTTCATGTCGGATCTCCGGATACTCATTTCTTTTGAGTTTGAAAGGGACCTCAGGGATCACCTTCTTCTTGGCCACAACATCATAGAAGTGGTCTTGATGGGCTTTGGAGATGAACCTTTCCATCTCCCATGACTTGGATGTGGAAGCTTTTGTCTTCCCTTTCCCCTTTCTAGAGGATTCTCCGATCTTAGGTGCCATCAATGGTAATGGAAAAACAAAAAGCTTATGCTTTTACCACACCAAACTTAGAATTTTGCTCGCCCTCGAGCAATAAAAGAAAAAATAGATGAAGAAGAAGAAGAAATGGAGGAGAGGGAGAGGGTGAGTGTTTCGGCCAAGAAGGGTGTAGAGGGGTGTGTTGTGTGAATTTGATGAAGAATGGAGGGCTTTATATAGGAAAGGGAGGGGGGAAAGGTTTCGGCCATATGGGTGGGTTTGGGTGGGAAATTGGTTTTGAATTTTGAAGGTAGGTAGAGTTTATGAGGTAGGTTTATGGGGAAGAGTGGATGGATGTGAGTGGTGAAGAGGTGATAGGGAAGAGAGTTTGAGGTGATTGGTGAAAGGTTTTTGGGGAAGAGTGTTTGTGGGGTTGTGTGAAAGAGAGTGGTGAGAAGAAGTGAGTGGAGGTAGGTGGGGATCCTGTGGGGTCCACAGATCCTAAGGTGTTCAAGGATTTACATCCCTGCACCCATTAGGCATGTAAAAATGCCTTTGCACCCAACTCTGGGCGTTCAGCGCCAGGTTGGTGGCCATTTTGGGCGTTCAACGCCCATTTGTGTGCCATTTCTGGCGTTGAACGCCAGAACCATGCCTGTTCTGGCGTTCAGCGCCCAGAAGCTGCCCATTTTGGGCATTCAGCGCCAGAACCATGCTCTGTTCTGGCGCTGAATGCCAGACAGATGCTCCTCCAGGGTGTGATTTTTCTTCTGCTGTTTTTGATTCCGTTTTCAATTTTTATATTTATTTTGTGACTCCCCATGATCATGAACCTACAAAGACATATAACTAAGCTAAATATAGTTAGATAAATAAAAATTGGGTTGCCTCCCAACAAGCGCTTCTTTAATGTCAATAGCTTGACAGTGGGCTCTCATGGAGCCTTACAGATGTTCAGAGCATCGTTGAAACTCTCCAACACCAAACTTAGAGTTTGGATATGGGAGTTCAACACCAAACTTAGAGTTTGGTTGTGGCCTCCCAACACCAAACTTAGAGTTGACTGTGGGGGCTCTGGTTGACTCTGCTTTAAGAGAAGCTTTTTCTGCTTCCTCTCCATGGTTGCAGAGGGAGATCCTTGAGTTTTAAACACAAGGGAGTCCTCATTTCATTGAAGGACTATTTCACCTCTGTCAACATTAATCACAGCTCTTGCTGTGGCCAGGAAAGGTCTTCCTAGGATGATGGATTCATCCTCTTCCTTTCCAGTATCCAGGACTATGAAATCAGCAGGGATGTAAAGGCCTTCAACCTTTACTAACACGTCCTCTACTTGTCCATAAGCCTATTTTCTTGAACTGTCTGCCATCTCTAATGAGATTTTAGCAGCTTGCACCCCATAGATTCCCAGTTTCTCTATTACAGAGAGGGGCATAAGGTTTATCCCTGAACCAAGGTCACACAGGGCCTTAAAGATCATGGTGCCTATGGTACAGGGTATTATGAACTTTCCAGGATCCTGTCTCTTCTGAGGCAATGTCAGTTGATCCAGATCACTTAGTTCATTGATGAACAAGGGAGGTTCAACTTCCCAAGTATCAATGCCAAATAATTTGGCATTCAGCTTCATGATTGCACCAAGAAACTTGGTAGTTTGCTCTTCAATGACATCCTCATTCTCTTCAGAAGAGGAATACTCATCAGAGCTTATGAAGGGCATAAGGAGGTTCAATGGAATCTCTATGGTCTCTAGATGAGCCTCAGAGTCCTTTTGTTCCTTAGAGGGAAGCTCCTTATTGGTCACTAGACGTCCCAGGAGGTCTTCCTCCTTGGGATTCACGTCCTCCACTCCCCTTGTAGGTTCGGCCATGGTGCTTATGTCAATGGCCTTGCACTCTCCTTTTGGATTCTCTTCTGTATTGCTTGGGAGAGTACTGGGAGGGATTTCAGTGATCCTTTTACTCAGCTGGCCCACTTGTGCTTCCAAATTTCTAATGGAAGATCTTGTTTCATTCATGAAACTTACAGTGGCCTTAGACAGATCAGAGACTAAGTTTGCCAGATTAGAAGTATTTTGTTCAGAGTTCTCTGTCTGTTGCTGAGTGGATGATGGAAAAGGCTTGCTGTTGCTAAACCTGTTTCTTCCACCATTATTAAAGCCTTGTTGAGGCTTTTGATCCTTCCATGAGAATTTTGGATGATTTCTCCATGATGAGTTATAGGTGTTTCCATAAGGTTCACCTAAGTAATTCACCTCTGCTATTGCAGGGTTCTCAGGATCATAAGATTCTTCTTCATAAGAAGCCTCTTGAGTACTGTTGGATGCAGCTTGCATTCCATGCAGACTCTAAGAGATCATATTGACTTGCTGAGTCAATATTTTATTCTGAGCCAATATGGCATTCAGAGTATCAACTTCAAGAACTCCCTTCTTCATAGGCGTCCCATTATTCATAGGATTCCTTTTAGAAGTGTACATGAACTGGTTATTAGCAACCATGTCAATGAGTTCTTGAGCTTCTGCAGGCGTTTTCTTTAGGTGAATGGATCCACCTGCAGAAGTGTCCAGTGACATCTTTGATAGCTCAGATAAACCATCATAGAATATATCTAGGATGGTCCATTCTGAAAGCATGTCAGAAGGACACTTTTTGGTCAACTGTTTGTATCTTTCCCAAGCTTCATAGAGGGATTCACCTTCTTTCTGTCTGAAGGTTTGAACATCAGCTCTAAGCTTGCTCAGCTTTTGAGGAGGAAAGTACTTGGCTAAGAAAGCCGTGACCAGCTTATCCTAAGAGTTCAGGCTGTCTTTGGGTTGAGAATCTAACCATAATCTAGCTCTGTCTCTTACAGCAAAAGGGAAAAGCATGAGCCTGTAGACTTCAGGATCTACTCCATTAGTCTTAACAGTATCACATATCTGCAAGAATTCAGTTAAGAACTGAAAAGGATCTTCAGATGGAAGTCCATGAAACTTGTAGTTCTGCTGCATCAGAGAAACTAATTGAGGTTTCAGCTCAAAGTTGTTTGCTCCAATGGCAGGAATGGAGATGCTTCTTCCATGTAAATTGGAATTAGGTGCAGTAAAGTCACCAAGCATCTTCCTTACATTATTATTATTTTCGGCTGCCATCTCCTCTTCCTGTTCGAAAATTTCTGAAAGGTTATCTCGGGATTGTTGTATTTTAGCTTCTCTTAGTTTCCTTTTCAGAGTCCTTTCAGGTTCTGGATCTGCTTCCACAAGGATGTTCTTATCCTTGCTCCTGCTCATATGACAAAGAAGAGGGCACAGAAAAATAATAATAATAATAGAGATCCTTTATACAACAGTATAGGGATCCCTTTGTGAGTGGAAGAAAAGAGGGAGACAAAGAGTGTGACGTAAAGAAAGAAACGCAACTGTGAGGATGGCAGAGATGTGAGATGAGATGTTAGTAGATGAATAAATAAATAGAATAAGATGGGAGAGGGAGAATTTTCGAAAAATATTTTTGAAAAAGAGTTAGTGATTTTCAAAAATGGTTTTTGAAAAGTGTTAGTATTTTTCGAAAATTTTTAAATCAAAAATAAAAAATAAGAATAATTAGTTAATTAAAAAGAAATTTTTGAAAAAGAGGGAAGATTTTTTCGAAAATTAGAGAGAGAGAGTTAGTTAGGTAGTTTTGAAAAAGTTAAGAAACAAACAAAAGTTAGTTAGTTAGTTGAAATAAATTTTGAAAAGATAAGAAGTTAGGAGGTTAGAAAAGATATTTTGAAACCAACTTTTTGAAAAAGGTAAGAAGATATTTTAGAAATTAGTTTTGAAAAAGATTTTATTTTTAAAATCTCAATTAATGACTTGATTCATAAGAAATCACAAGATATGATTCTAGAACTTAAAGTTTGAATCTTTCTTAACAAGTAAGTAACAAACTTGAAATTTTTGAATCAAAACATTAATTGATTATGTTATTTTCGAAAATTTGGTATAAAAATAAGAAAAAGATTTTTGAAAAATATTTTTGAAATTTTCGAAAATAACTAAGAATTTTGAAAAAGATTTGATTTTTGAAAAAGATTTTGAAAAAGATAAGATTTTTTCAAATTGAAAATTTGATTTGACTCATGAGAAACAATTTGATTTTAAAAATTTTTGAAAAAGTCAATCCAAATTTTCGAATTTGATGAGAGAAAATGGGAAAGATATTTTTTTGATTTTTTTGAAATTTTTATGATGAGAGAGAAAAACACTAAAGAGATGCAATGCATGAAGATTTTGGATCAAAACAATGAATGCATGCAAGAATGCTATGAATGTCAAGATGAACACCAAGAACACTTTGAAGATCATGATGAACACCAAGAACATATTTTTGAAAAATTTTTAATGCAAAGAAAACATGCAAGACACCAAACTTTGAATTCTTTAATGCTTAGACACTAAGAATTCAAGAATGCATATGATAAACATGAAAAGACACAAAACAAAAAATCATCAAGATCAAACAAGAAGACTTACCAAGAACAACTTGAAGATCATGAAGAACACCATGAATGCATGAGAATTTTTGAAAAATGCAAGATGCACATGCAATTGACACCAAACTTATAACATGACTCAAGACTCAAACAAGAAACAGAAAATATTTTTGATTTTTATGATTTTCTAATTTTTTTGGTATTTTTCGAAAATTAATTGAAAAAGGAAAATAAGGATTCCAAAATTTTTAATATGAATTCCAGGAATCTTGCATGTTTAGTCTAAAGCTTCAGTCCAGGAATTAGACATGGCTCATGAGCCAGCCAAGCTTTCAATGAAAGCTCCAGTCCAAAACACTAGACATGGCCAATGGCCAGCCAAGCTTTAGCATTTTAACATCAGAGTATATTGCTCTTGATAACAAATTGCAAGCCTCAGTCCAAATAAATTTAGACATGGCTTTACAGCCAGCCAGGCTTCACATGCTTCATGAAACACTAGAATTCATTCTTTAAAATTTTGAATAAATTTTTGAAAACATTTTTATATTTTTTTGAAAACAAAAGAAAAATTTTTGAAAGATTTTTTTTTTTGAAAAATTTTTGAAAATAAAATAAAAGGAAAATTATCTAATCTGAGCAACAAGATGAACCGTCAGTTGTCCAAACTCGAACAATCCCTGGCAACGGCGCCAAAAACTTGGTGCACGAAATTGTGATGTCCAGGCTCAAACAATCCCTGGCAACGTGAGAAACTTGGTATGCGCAATCGTGATTACACTTTGATTATGTAAAATTCATGGCTCTTTCTTTCCCTGGCAATGGCGCCAAGAACATGGTGCCAATACCATGGTTCACAACTTCGATACAACTAACCAGCAAGTGCACTGGGTCGTCCAAGTAATACCTTACATGAGTAAGGGTCGAATCCCACGGAGATTGTTGGTATGAAGCAAGCTATGGTCACCTTGCAAATCTCAGTTAGGCAGATATAAATTGATAATGGTGTTTTTGAATTTAATATAATAAAATAGGGATAGAAATACTTATGTAATTCATTGGTGAGAATTTCTGATAAGCGAATGGAGATGCTTTCGTTCCTCTGAACCTCTGCTTTCCTGCTATCTTCATCCAATCAGCCTTACTCCTTTCCATGGCTGGCTTTATGCAAGGGCATCACCGTTGTCAGTGGCTACATCCCCTCCTCTCAGTGAAAAATATGCTCACATGCTCTGTCACAGCACGGCTAATCATCTGTCAGTTCTCGATCATGCTGGAATAGGATTCACCCTCCTTTTGCGTCTGTCACTAACGCCCAGCACTCGCGAGTTTGAAGCTCGTCACAGTCATTCAATCATTGAATCCTACTCGGAATACCATAGACAAGGTTTAGACTTTCCGGATTCTCTTGAATGCCGCCATCATTCTAGCTTACGCCACGAAGATTCTGGTTAGGAGATCTAAGAGATATTCATTCTAGCTTATTTCAAGTAGAACAGAAGTGTTTGTCAGGCACGTGTTCATAGGGGAGAATGGTGATGAGCGTCACAGATAATCATCACCTTCATCATGTTCTTGGTGCGAATGGATATCTTAGAAGTGAAATAAGATGAATTGAATAAAAACAGTAGTACTTTGCATTAATCTTTGAAGAACAGCAGAGCTCCACACCTTAATCTATGGAGTGTAGAAACTCTACCGTTAAAATTACATAAGTGAAAGGTCCAGACATGGCCGAGATGGCCAGCCCCCTAAAACGTGATCACAGGATCAGAATACAATCCAGGATCAAAGATTGTCAAAAAGACTAGTAAAGGGTCCTATTTATAATAAACTAGCTACTAGGGTTTACATGAGTAAGTAATTGATGCATAAATCCACTTCCGGGGCCCACTTGGTGTGTGCTTGGGCTGAGCTTGAGTGTTTCACGTGTAGAGGTCCTTCTTGGAGTTGAACGCCAGCTTTTGTGCCAGTTTGGGCGTTCAACTCTGGTTTTGGCTCCTTTTCTGGCGCTGGACGCCAGATTTGGGCAGAAAGCTGGCGTTGAACGCCAGTTTACGTCATCTATTCTTGGCCAAAGTATGGACTATTATATATTGCTGGAAAGCTCTGGATTTCTAATTTCCAACGCAATTGGAAGCGCTCCATTTCGAGTTCTGTAGCTCCAGAAAATCTATTTTGAGTGCAGGGAGGTCAGAATCCAACAGCATCAGTAGTCCTTCTTCAACCTCTGAATCTGATTTCTGCTCAAGTCCCTCAATTTCAGCCAGAAAATACCTGAAATCACAGAAAAATACACAAACTCATAGTAAAGTCCATAAATGTGAATTTAACATAAAAACTAATGAAAACATCCCTAAAAGTAACTAGATCCTACTAAAAACATACTAAAAATAATGTCAAAAAGCGTATAAATTATCCGCTCATCACAGAGAAAGTGTGAAGTAGGCAGGGACTTTAGCTTAGGGCGTTAGTGGTGTTAACGTTAAGTGAAAATGTGGGGTTGAGAACGTTAGTGACAATCACCTTTTTCACTAACGTTCCTAACCCAAAGTGGTCCACGTTAACTTCAACGTTAGTGGCACTAACGTGACCACTAACATTGACCCTTGGCCCTTCGCAAACGTTACTAGGGTTTATCTTTTTCAATAACGTTGAGAGTACCCCTTTCTCCCTACGTTAGAGTTCACGTTAGAATAGTTAACGTGGCCTTTAACGTAGGCTTGCCAAATCTTCGAGAGCGTTAGTGACACTTACCTTTGTCACTAACGCTTCAGAACGCCCCTACTTTCCATGTTAGAGTTCACGTTAACTAGGTTAACGTTAACTAGGTTAACGTGACTTCTAACGTGGTATTGATAGCCATCTCCAACGTTAGTGACAAAGGTGAGTGTCACTAACGTTGGCGCATCATCCCTCTTCTCCACGTTAGCTTCCATGTTAATGTAATTAACGTGGCAACTAATGTGGCTCATAGTGGCTCAATCCAACGTTAGTGACAAAGGTGAGTGTCACTAACGTTGGTAATTTTTGCTCCCTCCATGTTAAAGTCCACGTTAACTAGGTTAACGTGGCTTTTAACGTAGCCAATATGGGCTTAGTCCAACGTTAGTGACAAAGGTGAGTGTCACTAACGTTGGCATCATCTTCTTCTTCCACGTTAGAGCTCACGTTAACTAAGTTAATGTAGCTCTTAACGTGGCCAATTGCCCCTTTTGGAACGTTAATGGCACTTACTTTTACCACTAACGTTGGAGTTCTACTTCTCTTCCACGTTAGCTTTCACGTTAACATAGTTAACGTGGCAACTAACGTGGGCTATGATGGCTCACGAAGGCGTTATTGGCAATCACTTTTCTCATTAACGTTGCAAGCTAGCCTTCATTCCACGTTAGTGGTCACGTTAGCTAGACTAACGTGGCTGCTAACGTGGTTCTTCCTTGCTTCTTTTATCCTGAAATCAAGCAATAAAGTGCATCAAAGCTCTTATCCAAGTTATGAGATATGCATCATTCAATTTGTCCTTTAATTCATGCATAATTCTCATGAAATCATGTAAAATTCACAATGTTTGCTTGAATCAAGATGTAAGTGATTATTTACCCAAAACTTGCTTATTTCCTAAGAAAATGCATGAAACTACCTTAAAACCATAAAGAAAAGGTCAGTGAAACTGGCCAAAATGCCCTGGCATCAACGTCCTTTCCCTCTATTGAGATCTCTGAAACCTTTTCGGATGAGCAACTGTTTGCCATTCAGGAAACACCATGGTTTGCAGACATTGCAAACTATAAAGCTGCAAAATTCATACCCAAGGAGTACAGCAGGCAACAAAAGAAAAAATTAATTACTGATGCAAAGTACTACTTGTGGGATGAACCCTATCTCTTTAAGAGATGTGCAGACGGATTAATCCGTAGGTGTGTGCTTAGAAAAGAAGCACAGAAGATCTTATGGCATTGCCATGGGTCACAATATGGAGGCCATTTCGGAGGTGAACGAACAGCCACCAAGGTCCTCAAATGTGGCTTCTACTGGCCTACCCTCTATAGAGATTCCTGAGAGATTGTACATAACTGTGACAGTTGCCAGAGGGCTGGTAATCTGCCTCATGGTTATGCCATGCCTCAACAGGGAATCTTGGAGATTGAGTTGTTTGATGTATGGGGTATTGACTTCATGGGGCCTTTTCCACCATCATACTCAAACACTTATATTCTGGTGGCAGTCGACTATGTATCCAAATAGGTAGAGGCCATTGCAATACCCACTAATGATACTAAGACAGTGCTGAAGTTCCTCCAGAAATATATCTTCAGCAGGTTTGGTGTCCCTAGAGCACTAATCAGTGATGGGGCCACTCACTTCTACAACAAACAGCTTTACTCTGCTATGGTCCGGTATGGAATTAGCCACAAGGTGGCAACTCCATATCATCCATAGACAAATGGGCAAGCTGAAGTCTCTAATAGAGAACTAAAAAGAATCCTGGAACGGACTGTAAGTACCCATAGAAAGGATTGGGCAAGAAGCTTGGATGATGCTCTGTGGGCTTACAGAACAGCATTCAAGACTCCTATAGGGACCTCTCCATACCAGCTTGTGTATGGTAAGGCCTGTCATCTGCCCGTGGAACTGGAGCAACCAGATTCCTAAACTTTGATGCCAAATTAGCTGGAGAAAAAAGATTGCTCCAACTGAATGAGCTAGAGAAATTCAGACTCATTGCTTTCGAAAATGCCAAGCTTTACAAAGAGAAAGCAAAAAGGTGGCATGACAGAAAGCTATCATCTAGAGTCTTTGAAACAGGACAAAAGCTTTTGCTGTTTAACTCTAGGCTCAGGCTATTCCCCGGGAAACTGAAATCCCGGTGGAAGGGACCATATGTGATTACAAGTGTGTCACCATATGGCTATGTGGAACTTCAAGACATTGATTCTAATAAGAAGTTCATTGTTAATGGACAAAGAATCAAGCATTATCTTGAAGGCAATGTTGAGCAAGAGTGCTCAAGGCTGAGGCTAGATTAAAAGCTCAGCAAGGTCCAGCTAAAGACAGTAAAGAAGCGCTTGTTGGGAGGCAACCCAATGTTATTTAAATATATCTATTTAGTTTGCATTGCTATTTTATGTTTTCTGTAGGTTGATGATCATGTGAAGTCAAAAAAACTACTGAAAAATCAAAAACAGAATAAAAAATAGCATTAAAAATAGCTCACCCTGGAGGAAGAGCTTACTGGCGTTTAAACGCCAGTAAGAAGCAACAAGCTGGTGTTTAACACTA
This sequence comes from Arachis hypogaea, assembly GCF_003086295.3. Taxonomy (NCBI): domain Eukaryota; kingdom Viridiplantae; phylum Streptophyta; class Magnoliopsida; order Fabales; family Fabaceae; genus Arachis; species Arachis hypogaea. The sequence continues at coordinate 72,148,663 of NC_092048.1, read as the reverse complement.
GAAAGAAGCATCAAGCTGGCGTTAAACGCCAGAAACAAGCATCAGACTGGCGTTTAACGCCAGAACAGAGCGTGGAGTTGGCGTTAAATGCCAGAAACAAGCAGCAAGCTGGCGTTTAACGCCAGACATGCATTCTAAGGGCGTTTTGCACGCCTAAATGGAGCAGGGATGCTAAGTCCTTGACCCCTCTGGATCTGTGGACCCCACAGGATCCCCACCTACCTCACCTTTCTTCTTTTGCTCGAGGACGAGCAAACCTTTTAAGTTTGGTGTGGTAAAAGCATTGCAAAGCATTGCTTTTTATTTTTCCATAATTCAGTGGTAGAGCAATTGACTGTAGATCAAAGAGCTATGAGGAAAGAGCAACAAAGGAAAGGAAGAGACATAGAGGAACTCAAGAACACCATTGGTTCTTCAAGAGGAAGAAGACGCCACCCTCACTAAGGTGGACTCGTTCCTTAATCTCCTTGTTCTTATTTTCCTAATTTTTGGTTTTTGAGCCTTATGTTTTATTTATGTTTGTGTCTTTACTATATGATCATTAGTATTTAAGTATCCATGTCTTAAAGCTATGAATGTCCTATGAATCCATCACCTTTCTTAAATGAAAAATGTTTTAATTACAAAAGGACAAGAAGTACATGGTTTCGAATTCATCCTTGAAATTAGTTTAATTATTTTGATGTGGTGACAATACTTTTTGTTTTCTGAATGAATGCTTGAACAGTGCATATGTCTTTTGAATTTGTTGTTTATGAATGTTAAATATGTTGGCTCTTGAAAGAATGATGAAAAGGAGAAATGTTATTGATAATCTGAAAAATCATAAAATTAACTCTTGAAGCAAGAAAAAGCAGTGAATACAAAAGCTTGCGAAAAAAAAGGGAAAGAAAAATGGCAAAAGAAAAAAAAAAGAGAAAAAGCAAGTAGAAAAAGCCAAAAGCTCTTTAAACCAAAAGGCAAGAGCAAAAAGCCAATAGCCCTTAAAATCAAAAGGCAAGGGTAATAAAAAGGATCCAAGGCTTTGAGCATCAGTGGATAGGAGGGCCCAAAGGAATAAAATCCTGGCCTAAGCGGCTAAACCAAGCTGTCCCTAACCATGTGCTTGTGGCGTGAAGGTGTTAAGCCAAAAGCTTGAGACTGAGCGGTTAAAGTCAAGGTCCAAAGCAAAAAAAAAAGAGTGTGCTTAAGAACCCTGGACACCTCTAACTGGGGACTCTAGCAAAGCTGAGTCACAATCTGAAAAGGTTCACCCAGTTATGTGTCTGTGGCATTTATGTATCCGGTGGTAATATTGGAAAACAAAGTGTTTAGGGCCACGGCCAAGACTCATAAAGTAGCTATGTTCAAGAATCAACATACTGAACTAGGAGAATCAATAACACTATCTAAATTCTAAGTTCCTATAGATGCCAATCATTCTGAACTTCAATGGATAAATTGAGATGCCAAAACTATTCAAGAGGCAAAAAGCTACTAGTCCCGCTCATCTGATTGGAGCTGAGTTTCATTGATATTTTGGAATTTATAGTATATTCTCATCTTTTATCCTATTTGATTTTCAGTTGCTTGGGGACAAGCAACAATTTAAGTTTGGTGTTGTGATGAGCGGATAATTTATACGCTTTTTGGCATTGTTTTTACATAGTTTTTAGTATGATTTGATTAGTTTCTAGTATATTTTTATTAGTTTTTAAATAAAAATCACATTTCTAGACTTTACTATGAGTTTGTGTATTTTTCTGTGATTTCAGGTATTTTCTGACTGAAATTGAGGGACCTGAGCAAAAATCTGATTCAGAGGCTGAAAAAGGACTGCAGATGCTGTTGGATTCTGACCTTCCTGCACTCAAAGTGGATTTTCTGGAGTTACAAGAGTCCAAATGGCACGCTCTCAATTGCGTTGGAAAGTAGACATCCAGGGCTTTCCAGCAATATATAATAGTCTATACTTTGCCCGCGTTTAGACGATGCAAACTGGCGTTCAACGCCAGTTCTCTGCCCTATTCTGGCGTTAAACGCCAGAAACAGGTTACAAGTTGGAGTTAAACGCCCAAAACAGGTTACAACCTGGTGTTTAACTCCAGAAACAGCCTAGGCACGTGTAAAGCTCAAGTTTCAGTCCCAACACACACCAAGTGGGCCCCGGGAGTGGATTTCTACACTATCTATCATAGTTTACTCATTTTCTGTAAACCTAGGTTACTAGTTTAGTATTTAAACAACTTTTAGAGATCTATTCTGTATCTCATGACATTTTAGTTCTTAACTTTGTACTCTTTGACGGCATAAGTCTCTAAACTCCATTGTTGGGGGTGAGGAGCTCTGCTGTGTCTCGATGAATTAATGCAATTATTTCTGTTTTCTATTCAAACACGCTTGTTTCTATCTAAGATATTCATTTGTACTTCAATATGATGGATGTGATGATCCGTGACACTCATCACCATTCTCAACCTATGAACGTGTGCCTGACAACCACCTCCGTTCTACCTTCGATTGAATGAGTATCTCTTGGATTCCTTAATCAGAATCTTCGTGGTATAAGCTAGAATCCATAGGCAGCATTCTTGAGAATCCAAAAAGTCTAACCTTTGTCTGTGGTATTTCGAGTAGGATTCAGGGATTGGATGACTGTGACGAGCTTCAAACTCACAAGGGTTGGGCGTAGTGACAGACGCAAAAGGATCAATGGATCCTATTCCACCATGAGTGAGAACCGACAGATGATTAGCCGTGTGGTGACAGCGCACCTGGACCATTTTCACTGAGAGGACGGATGGTAGCCATTGACAACGGTGATCCACCAACACACAGCTTGCCATAGGAGGAACCTTGCGTGCGTGAAGAAGAAGACAGGGGGAAAGCAGAGATTCAGAAGACAAAGCATCTCCAAAACTCCAACATATTCTCCCTTACTGCATAATAAGTACTATTTACTTTATGCTTTTTTAACTCTTCATAAACATAATCACTCTTATCATTGATTTCCTGACTAAGAATTACAAAATAACCATAGCTTGCTTCAAGCCGACAATCTCCGTGGGATCGACCCTTACTCACGTAAGGTATTACTTGGACGACCCAGTGTACTTGCTGGTTAGTGGTACGAGTTGTGAAAAGTGTTATTCACAATTCGTGCACCAGCACACCAAACTTAATGTGACACTTTCACTTGGAATTAATGCAAGTATCCAGTAAAGATTGGAAGCAATTTTTGTTGCATAGCAACACCAAACTTAGAATGCAACCATATGTCAATTTACTAAAACTAAACAAATGAAATTGTTATATGTTAAGTACAATTGTCAAGCCAAGAATCTATCATGAATAAGGATCTCTTGGTGATGTATTAACAAAAATAGTTAATAAAAGAATGCATTAAAAACAAGGAAATGACTAAGTGTGTGTTTGGATTACAGTTTATAAACGGGAATTTGAATAAAATTGATTTTGCAAACTTGATTTTGATGAAAAGTAGGTTTGTATTAAGGTGATTTATGTTTGGCAATCTTTGCATCAAAATGAATTATAGTAAAATAAATGTTGTTTGGATTATACTAATCAAAATCACTTTTAGATAAAAAATTACTAAAATAGACACCAACTTAAATAATTTTTGTATATTATCTTATCATTTTAATTTAGATATTTGAATAGATCTTATTAATTAATTCTATAATAAAATTAATATTTATACACTAAAAAAAATAATATATAAAAATTAGCAAAATATAATTTTAATTAAAACTAAAAAAATATTAGTTTTAGAGAGTACTAAGAATAATAAAAAAATTAAATATTTATCTTGGTAGTAATTGAAATAAATCAAAAGACTTTTTATGATATTTTTTATATAGTATATTTTTAGTACTCTTAATACTCTTTATTAATATGCTATAATTTATTATTATTATTATTATTATTATTATTATTATTATTATTATTATTATTATTATTATTATTATTATTATTATTATTATTTACAATTAATTTTTTGTTTAATTTACTTTACCTAATAGAATCAATAAATCATATTATAAAAAGATAATAAAAATAATACAAAAAATTGTAATTATAAAAGTGTATAATATCAAATAAATAATTAATAAAAAAATATAAATAATAAATAATAGAAAAAAAGAGTTCATGTAAATAAAAATAATAAGAATTCCATAAATAATATAATAACATGCATAAAGGATAAAGTTGGTAAAAGATAAATAAAGATAGAGTATTGATGGCTAAAAGCCCGTTGGTGAAATGCAGAAGCTCAAAATTGTAGCTTCTTGTAAACGTGATTTTGAAAGTAAAATCACTTATGCGTTTATGGATCAAAAGTTTGCCAAACCAAAAATTGAAGCTTTCAATAAGGCTAAACGTGCTTCTTCTCTTGTAACGCATTTGTGAAACACACCCTAAAACAAAGAGAAAACTAAAATTGTCCAACTAAAAAGAAAAATAACACTGCAAAGGGCATTATGATTATGCAGACAAGTGGTGTTGCTGAATGAATTGCATAGAAAATAAGTAGCACACCAAACTTAGAATCTTAGTGTAACACTTTCATTTTTGATTTGGTGCAATCATCCAGAAGGATTTGAAAACAATTTGTTACAGGGCAACACCAAACTTAGAATGTAATCATATGCCAATTTATTGAAATTTAAACAAAGCAAAGAAAGAAAGTAAACCAAGCAGAGAAATGAAATGTTACCTAAGGTTGGGTTTCCTCCCAACAAGCGCTCTTTTAGTGTCATTAGCTTGACATGTTGTTCTTCACTTTATTCCTCTTCCTCCAGTTTGTTAAGAGGAATGACCTCAAGGGGAGAGATGAACCAGCTAGTGTCCCCTGTCTTGGCCTCTCCTCAGGAAGCTTCGTTTTGTTATTTGCTGAATTTAACTTGCTTGCTGGATCAGGGGGAGGATCGGTGCTCTTGTTAGTTGCCATCACTTCTTGGATATCAAGACTTGGTGGTTGTGTTATTGTTGGAGTGTTTTCTTCATCAAGAGCCTCTTGAATTGGTGGTTCCATGAGCCCTTCATCTATGTAATTCTCTGCTTCACTTGAGTATGAGCTTCCTTGATTGTCTTCCTCACTTTCTTGTTCCTTCACTTCCTCATTTGCACTCAACATTTGACTTAATAGCACTTTCATGGAGGAGGTTTGTTGATCTTCCCAAGATTCCTTCATCTCCTCTTCATATCTTTCAATTACAGATTCAAGTGTTGAAAATTTTTGGTTCAGGGAAGTTTGTGGAGGTTGTGAGTTTTCATATTCTTTTGTCATCTCAAGTGTCTTCTATGAGTATGCAGCTTCAGGTTCAAATACCTCCACCACCTCATTCTTCATTGAAAGTTTGCTTGACACAGGGACCTCTTCATCTTGCTTTTCCACTTCCTCCTTCACATCCACCAATTGTTATTCATCTTCCTTGCTTAACAATTCTGAGTGTTTCCATATTTTCTCCAAGTGCTCCTCCATCTTTTGGAGGAGAATTTCTTGTTCTCTCCAGGATTGTTCTTGTTTTTCCAATAATTCTCTGGATTTTTGAAGGGGATCCTCAACTGCTAACTCAAAAGATGAAGATTGAGAGAAATTTTGTGGATATGGATGTGTTGTGGTGAGGTTGTTTTAAGTGGTATGGAATGAATCTTGTGAGTTGTGGAATGAATTTTGTGAATGTTGAAATGAGTCTTCTGTGTAGTGAAATGAATCTTGTGGTTAGTGAGATGAGTTGTATGGATCTTGGAGGAAACTTTGTGTTGAGGCAAAATCAAGTGATGAAAAGTTTTCAAGTGAAAAATTGGGAGGTGAGGTTGGGCAATTTTGCATAAATGAGGTGAAGGTTTGCTCAAGTGATGATGGCTCTTGATTAATGGAGTATGACACATTGAATGCTCTCTGATTTTGATCCTCCCAATCACAACTTGAAGAATTGTGGAAGTCGTCACAGTATAAATCATCTTGTGGTATTGGGTGACAATTTTGCATGAATTTATTGAAAGCACACTCCAGTGATGATGTCTCTTGATGAGTGTCATATGGAGCATTGAAATTCCCTTCCCAGCCATGATTTATGTCAGTGTCATAATAGTATGAGTCACTTTGTGGCTTTGGGAAGTAGTTCATTTCACTTAATTGTTCATACTCTCTCATTCCTTGTTGATATTCCCATCCACCATGAGAATAATGACATAAATCATCTTGTGGTGATGGGCAATATCTCATGAAATTGCCTTGATCATTTTCTGAAGCATATTCCCATTGATTGGGTTGCTCAGAATCTGTAAATTCTTGGTGATACTCCCAGCCACCATTAGAATAATGACTTGAATCATTTTGTGATGGTGGAAAACATCCCATATGATTCTCTTGCTCATCTTGTGGTTCTGAAGCATATCTCCATTGATTGGAGTGCTCAGGATTTGCATTTTCTTAGTGATATTCCCAGCCACCATTAAAATAGTCAATTGGTGATGGTGGGTAATATCCCATAAAATTTGTTTGATCACAAGATGACTTGAACTCCATTTGAATTTTGTAAAACACAACACCAAAGAAAACTTAAAGTCATATCTCAAATGAGATTTGCTTAGTGAGGCAAAAACATAAAAATTTTGGTGTCAACACAGAACAGAAAATTAAAAAAATAAAAACAAAAAAAATGCTTAAGGTAGACTTCTCACCCACTTAATCATTGTCGATCTAAATCAATCCCCGGCAACGGCACCAAAAACTTGATGGGTGAAAATTAGATTTCCACACAAACTCACCGGCAAGTGTACCGGGTCGCATCAAGTAGTAATAACTCATAAGAGTGAGGTCGATCCCACATGGATTGATGGATCGAGAAATTTTAGTGGATGATATGTCTAGTCAAATAGTGATGAATTGGAAGAAATTGAAGCAATAGAATGTAGATTGCATGAATTATAAATTGCAGGAAGTAAAGTGACTGAATCTTAAAGAGCAAGAAAAGTAAATTGCATCAAATGTAAAGGGGATTGGGTGCAGTGAAATTAAAGAAAGCAGTAGATCCGATCTCAGAACAATTGCAGAAGATTTAAATGGCATGAAAAGTAAATTCAGATTGCAGCAAGCTCAAAGGTAAAGTTGTAAAATTTAAATGTGCAGAAGAGGAAATCAAGCTCAAGGGAAACAAAAATGTTAAAGTGCAGAAGAACAGAATTGCAGGAAGATGTAAATTGTATAAGCTAAATTGAATTGCAACACTGAAATGTAAAAATGCAGAAAAATTAAAGTGTTTCAAAGAGAACTTTCTATTCTACTCCTACTCCTACTCCTATTGCTCTCTAGCAGAGCCAGCCTCTCTTTTGAAATGAAACTGATGCCTTTATATAGGCTTTACAAAATAAAAAATAAAATTGAAATTGAAAACAAATTACAATTCAAATGAAATTCTCAATCTAATTGTTTCTTGTGCCTTTGAGTGGTATCAATAAGTTCTGCTTGCTTTGAGGCTTCAATGGGATTGAATTGGAATTAATTAAGCCAGAGTTGCACTTAGAGTAGGCTCTTTTGGTTTGGCCTTGAAATGGATCCAAATGGCACTTGGTTGAAATTGGGTTGGAGGCATGGTCCAGTGGAGCACTCCGTTGGGTTGGTGAACTTGGCGTTCACTTGCCTTGTGTGCCTTGTCACGTGCCAAGCCTTCTTGCCTAGTGTTGTTGGAGTGAACGCTACGTTCACTCTTTGAACGTGGATCCCTGGTGGTTTCTTGGTGCGTGCTTTGCTTTCCTTGGCAAAAGTCATGAAAACATTTGCAAAAGAGAACGCTACGCTTTAATCTTTGAGCGCTACCCTTCCTTGGTGATTGCTGCACCATTTGGTGTGTCTTGCTTCCATGAGTGCTGCCTTAGTGAGTGCTTTGGTGCTTCAATTTCTCACCCAGACTTGTCCAAGCCTGAAAAAGTTAACTTAGTGAGCGTGGCGCTCATTTTGGTAACGAGCGCTATTCCAAATATTGGCTTTTGAGTGTGGTTTTTGGGCCTTAAAGATGCTTATCACTTGTACCTCAATTTCATGCCAAATATAGATTGTTATATATCGTTGGAAAGCTCAGAATGTCAACTTTCCAACGCAACTTGAAGCGCATCAATTGGACATTTGTAGCTCAAGTTATGGCCCTTTGAAGAATGCATGGTCATGTTGTCAACGCCAAGTTAACAAAAGTGAACGCCCAGTTAACTTTAGTGAACGCTCCCCTTGCTTCCAAGCCGATGTTCACGAAAAAGTTAACAAAAGTGAATGCCCAGTTAACAAAAGTAAATGCCCAGATAACATTTTGAGCACTGATTGTGAACATGGAGCATGCTTTCTTGATTTTGTTTTGGGCCACGCTTTTAAAAGTGTGGCCTAAGACTCCAAAGTGTGCCTCAACTCCAAAATGTGCCCAAAATTCCTTTTTTCTTCTTTTAAGCTTATTTTGTGCTTTTTTTGCTTCTTTTTATCCTTATTTCCTACAAAGTTTATAAAATCAAATCATCAAAGAAATATACTATTTAAGCACAAAAGAATGCAATATTTAAGCACTAATCATCAATTTCTTGTATGAAAAAGCATAGAAAAACATGGCATGATGACATGTCATCAGTTAGGCATCTTGAACAAGATGTGATCCTCCCATAACTGTAGAATCGGCTCTCCCTTTGATACATCAATGATGGCATTGGAAGTGGCTAAGAAGGGTCTTCCAAGGATAATGGATTCATTCTCTTCCTTCCCAGTATCCAAGATTATGAAATCTACAGGGATGTAAAGGTTCTCAACCTTTACTAAGACATCCTATACACGACCATAAGCCTTTTTCATTGACCTGTCTGCTATCTCTAGTGAGATTCTTGCAGCTTGTACCTCAAAGATTCCCAACTTCTCCATTACAAAGAGTGGCATAAGGTTTATGCTTAACCCTAGGTCACATAGAACCTTATCAAAGGTAATGGTGCCTATGGTGCAGGGAATCAGGAAGCGTCCAGGATCCGGCAGCTTCTGAGGTAGTTTCTGTTGAACCAAGGCATTGAGTTTCTTGGTGAGCACTAGAGGTTCTTCCTCCAATGGCTCTGTGCCAAACAACTTGGTATTCAGTTTCATCAGAATTCCTAGGTACCGATCAACTTGCTCCTCCCTAGTTTCCTCTTTCTCATCAGAGGAAGAGTGCTCTTCAGATTCTATGATTCTTAACCAAGCATTCAAGGGAACTTCAATGGGCTCCTCATGAACCTTGGGTTCCATCAGTTCCTCAATAGTAAAGTTCTTAGTGGGCTTAGGGTTGCCAACTACCACTATTGTGGCATTCAATCCCAGGACTTGTATTTCTTTGGGCATTGAACCCTCAGCTTGGATACCTTTACTGGTCTTCAACGCCAGTGATGGTTTCTTGTTGGGCGTTGAACGCCCAGTAAGAACTTCCTTACTGGTGTTCAACGCCAGTGATGGTGGCTTGTTGGGCGTTGAATGCCCAGTAAGGTCTTCATTACTAGCGTTCAACGCCAGTAATGGTGCTTCTGTGGGCGTTGAACACCCAGTAAGGTCTTCCTTACTAGTGTTCAACTCCGTTGCATCCTCCTCAGATTCAGCCTCAGTCTCTATAGTTGTAACATCCCTTCCAACAAAATACCTCGCTTAACTCAGGGTATTTCTACTAGAAAGAACATTACGTAACCTTTCTAGCATTAACTACTTAATTATCGAGCCTTTGTATCGAGATCGCGTTTCAGTTTTAGGAAAATGCCAGAAAATTTTGTTTTTATTCATTAAAGTCATGTTTCAAAGATTTCCAACAAATAATAATCACATAAATATTATAAATAATAATTCTTATACAAAAGAAACCAAATGAAACTCAAATACAATATACCAAACGTACCCCTCTATGTAAAAAAAAACTCTCAAGGGACAACCGCAAGGGGACTCTATGAAAGCAATTAAAACCATAAAAAAACCTACTAATCACTCGCAGCTTCAAATTGCATCTTCAAACCTGTGCCACTAAAAAGGTGGAAAATTTATGGGTGAGAACCAAACCACAAGTTCTAAGTAGAGGTAGAGAATGCCGTGAAAGTAAAGAATGAAGCACAAATAGTTAATTTCGTTCATAGATATTTAAAATAAAACTGTTTTCATTTGCTTTATGAATCCTCTTGAAAACCAACGGTTTGATATTCAAAATCCAAAACCTTCTTTAAAAGCATCAGTTAATTATCTAAAATCCTAAACCCATATTTTTTTTCTAAAACTCTTAAAAGTTTTCCTAGATTGTATGAATGACTAATCTATTCCATGCGTAGGTTCATTAAGTCTATGCTGAACCAGCTTAATCTTTCATATTTTACTAAACCTCAAACACAAACCAGTCACGGCCTCAAGCCCAAGCAATTCAATCAATACCCAATTCACCATAATCCAACCATTCGGTTACAAACACAAGTAATGAGGTTCAAACACAATCAAGTGCAATTACATCAAGTATGGCAAGTATGGCAATTAGCAGATAACATAAGTATTCACATAGGTAAACCAATTACAATATGAACGCCCAAACAATGTTATATATCTAGTCCTAGTACAGGCCATGAGCTCATGTGTTGGTTAGCACCCGTATTCCTAACATTTATCCGGTCAAGAGTTTAGGATTTCCCAGATACGATTTTCCATTCAAATAAATGCGTATATAATTATTAGCAGCTCTATTGAGACAGCCTCTACTTTCTACTGGCAGCAAATATATACTCTTGGGAACGGAAAATTGCTGTAGGTATCCTGGTTTTCCTACAGAAGCTCTTGGGTTGCTTTAAGCAACAAATAAATAAACAAATATCTCTTGGGTTGCTTCAAGCGACAAATAAATAGACAAATATCTCTTTGTAATATTACTCTTTTCTCTTTATTTCTTTACTCTGCTCTGATTACTCTTTTCTTAAAAGAATTGTTAAAGTTATCATCAAGCCTTAAATTTATTTTAATTAAATCCCTATACTTTTATAAAAAATTGGACATAATCTCCTCTAAAAATAGGACTTAGCCACCCTTGCAGGTTCCCTCTTTCTCAACATTTCACCAACTTCTTATCAGCAATTGCCACAACAATATATTCTCAGAAATATTTAATAATAGTATAGAAAATCTATTTCTTAAATTCCATATCCCAAAGTAATCACCAACACAACTTGGCAGCCTGATTTCCATTTTGTTTTTAAAATATCAAATGAATTCAGAATTGCACAAACTTTATATCCATGCGACTGTCTCAGATTAAGCTTTCTATTCAACCAAAAATCATAATTTTTTCCTTACTCTAGCTTTGAGAATAGAAGCAAAACCATGACTGCTCTACAGTGTCTTAAAAACCAGAAAAACAGCAGCAGCGTATAACATTCAAAATTCCATATAAAACTCAAATTAAATCCAACAACCTTCAAAATTAATATGGTTAAACTTAACTTATCTAGAATTTACTCTCAATTGGTTCCAGGTAAATATCATTTTTAATAAAGAAGTTACATAATTTGAAACTTAGGTAAAAATAAGTCAAAATCTGTTTTAGAAACCAACAAGCTTAGTGTCTTTCAACTTGTCTAACTTTTACTACAAAACTTCAATTAGGCTAAAGTTTTGCTTGAAAACTCCTAACTTTATCTAGAAACAAGTGTGTCTTGGTTTCAACCCAATTGCTATTCAATTCTAAGAGTTACAAGCATTGGAAGTTGATGCATAACTTGCTGAAAACTGGTTCTTTCCAGCTTAAATCATTAACTTTCGAAATTTCACAACCCCCATCCTTAATTCCTAAAATTCTAAGGTTTTAGAAAAATAAACCAATTTAATCAAACTTTAAAACAAAATTAGTTTCGCTCCAAAACTCAGTTCGTAGGAGTCGCAGCAAGACAAACAAGTTGCTGCCCTGTTTGAATTCTTCTGCTGCAGGACAGATTTGCCGACTCAACTTTGAAAATTTACCATAAATTGTGTATTTAATGAAAAGACCTCAAATTTTCTAGTCCAGCTCTATACATTTCCAACTTTAATCCAGACTTAGTCCCATGCAATCCTGATCATCACAGAATTAGTTATAAGTTTTCAAAGTTTCTGACTTCACTTAAAAGTAATGCAGAAAATCTGATTTTACAATACAACTTTGAAAAATCATAACTAATTCTCTAGTTAATACGAAACCTTCAAAATTTAAATCTTAGCAACTATACTCATTCTAATTCACTTTAAGTTTTAATCTCATTATTTCGATTATTATCGAATTACTGGTTTGTTTTTCAAATTTTCTGTTTATCTCAAAAAAATTAGTCTTCCTACAGAAGTTTAATATTTCGAAATTCAACCTTCAATTCCTCTCAAAATCATTTTCAAACAAACACCAACTAGGCCCACCACCATTATAATAGATCTAATAACCAGCTCAACAGCAATCAACCAATAACATCAAGATTCACCACTCTCAGCAATCATTTAACAATAATTCATAGTTTACACATAACCAATCAATCTCATAAAGCTCAATCATATTCAACATCCATATAGCTAATCAATAATTCACAACAATTAAGCCTATTTGCAATTTCTCAATAAACTTTGTGGACAATCTTAAATTAAAAATTGTTTAAGCTAAACCCCCTACCTCAATTAGTTGAAACTGTCGGATTTAAACGCGACGATCCCCTTCTTTTTCCAGTTTTCAGTAGGCAATGCGGCCGGAACAGCGGCAGTAGCCTCAGTTCTTCTGGGGCAGCAACAACAATGACATCATGCCTATCCCAATCCCATTGGTAGCGGTGTCATCGGTGGTTCCGGATAAGGACGGCAATACCGAACAAAGACAATAATGATTGGCAGCTAGGGAAGATCAAGAAAATGAGGCATGTTATGATCAAGGCAACAGCAAAACAAATAATGGCAACAAAACATAACTCAATGCTACCAGGGAAAAGTAGAATAGAATAGCAATGGCAGAGTAACCTATGGTGACTATGAAGCATGGAGGCGATGGAAACAACGGCAGCGGCCGCAGACCTTTGGTAGCGGCGACAGCGGAGATCAGATGCCACGGAGCTGGTGGCACATGCAGCGTCTTCTTTCTCCCCTGTGAGCTTCCTTCCTCACACATCTCTTCTCCCTCACGATAGTAATGACATCACGGCAGTTGCGGTGTGACAGGTTCGGTGGAGGCAAAACGATGATGACGTGACGGTGCAGCTTCGACAGTGATGAAGAAGTGACAAAGGCACAGCGGAGCTATCCTTCGTGCACAAGCTCTCCCTCTACTCGCGTTCGTCCTCTCCTCTCCTTTGGTACATGACAACAGCGGTGCTACTCGAAGCTCCATGGATGGCGGTAACAGAAGCAAAGCTGATGAGCGGATAATTTATACGCTTTTTGGCATTGTTTTTACATAGTTTTTAGTATGATTCAGTTAGTTTTTAATATATTTTTATTAGTTTTTAAACAAAAATCACATTTCTGGACTTTACTATGAGTTTGTGTGTTTTTCTGTGATTTCAGGTAATTTCTGGCTGAAATTGAGGGACTTGAGCAAAAATCTGATTCAGAGGCTGAAGGACTGCAGATGCTGTTGGATTCTGACCTCCCTGCACTCGAAGTAGATTTTTTGGAGCTACAGAAACCCAATTGGTACGCTCTTAATTACGTTGGAAAGTAGACATCCAGGGCTTTCTAGCAATATATAATAGTTCATACTTTGCCCGAGTTTAGACGACACAAACTGGCGTTTAACGCCAGCTTTCTGCCCTATTCTGGCGTTAAACGCCAGAAACAAGTTACAAACTGGCATTTAACTCCAAGGAAGACCTCTACACGTGAAAGCTTCAATGCTCAGCCCAAGCACACACCAAGTGGGCCTAGAAGTGGATTTCTGCATCATTTACATATCTCGGTAAACCCTAGTAACTAGTTTAGTCTAAATAGGACTTTTTACTATTGTATTTACATCTTTTGATCATCCTTTATCAGGGATCAGTCTTTTCCCTATTTTTGAATTCATACGCCATTTGGGGAGGCTGGCTTTTTGGCCATGCCTAGACTTTATTCTTATGTATTTTCAATGGTAGAGTTTCTACACACCATAGATTAAGGTGTGGAGCTCTGCTGTTCCTCATGAATTAATGCAAAGTACTATTGTTTTTCTATTCAACTCAAGCCTATTTCTTCTCTAAGATATTCATTCGCACACAAGAACATGATGAATGTGATGATTATGTGACGCTCATCACCATTATCACTTATGAATGCGTGCCTGACAAACACTTCCGTTCTACATGAAAGCAAGCTTGAATGCATGTCTCTTCGCCTCATGATTTACGATCAGAGTCTTCGTGGTATAGGCTAGAATTATTGGCGGCCATTCTTGAGATCCAGAAAGTCTAAACCTTGTTTGTGGTATTCCGAGTAGGATCTGGGAAGGGATGGCTGTGACGAGCTTCAAACTCGTGAGTGTTGGACGTAGTGACAGACGCAAAAGGATCACTGGATCCTATTCCAGCATGATCGAGAGCCGACAGATGATTAGCCATGCGGTGACAGCGCATTTGGACCATTTTCACTGAGAGGACGGGATGTAGCCATTGACAACGGTGATGCCCGACATACAGCTCGCCATGGAAAGGAGTATGAGTGATTGGATGAAAGCAGTAGGAAAGCAGAGGTTCAGAAGGAACAAAAGCATCTCCATACGCTTATCTGAAACTCTCACCAATGAATTACATAAGTGTCTCTATCCTATTTTATATTTTAAATTATTTTTTAACTATCAATTCACCATAACCATTTGAATCCGCCTGACTGAGATTTGCAAGATGAACATAGCTTGCTTCAAGCCGACAATCTCCATGGGATCGACCCTTACTCATGTAAGGTTTATTACTTGGACGACCCAGTGCACTTGCTGGTTAGTTGTGCGAAATTGTGAAAAAGAACTAAGATTATGAACGTGCGTATTAAGTTTTTGGCGCTAGTACCAAGGAATGAACAATCACGATTTCGTGCACCAAGTTTTTGGCGCCGTTGCTGGGGATTGTTCGAGTTTGGACAACTGACGGTTCATCTTGTTGCTCAGATTAGGTAATTTTATTTTAATTTTAAGCTTTTTGTTTTTTTTTATTTTCGAAAAAACTTAAAAAAAATATTTAAATTATTCTATGTTCTTTAAAATTTTTAAGAATGAATTCTAGAGTTTCATGATGATCTGTTGAAGTCTGGCTGGCTGTGAAGCCATGTCTAATCTTTTGGACCGAGGTTTTAACTCATCATCACAAGAGCTTTTTTTATTCTCATTAATTCAGCTGTTGTATACCTGATTTGTATCTTAAAGCTTGGCTGGCCATTGGCCATGTCTAGTGTTTTGGACCGGAGCTTTCACTGAAAGCTTGGCTGGCTAGTAAGCCATGTCTAATTCCTGGACCGGAGCTTTAGACTAACATTGCATGATTCCTGGAATTCTCATTAGAAATTTTGGAATCCTTATTTTTCTTTTTCAAATTAATTTTCGAAAAAAAATACAAAAAAATTATAATAAAATAAAAAAAAAAACCTAAAATTTTGTGTTTCTTGTTTGAGTCTAGTGTCAAGTTTTAAATTTGGTGTCCATTGCATGTTTGTAAATTTTTCTTAATTTTCGAAAATTCATCATATGTTCTTCATGATCTTCAAGTTGTTCTTGATGATCTTCTTTGTTTTGATCTTTGCATTTTCTTGTTATGTATCTTTTCTTGTTTCTCTCATGCATTTTCAATTTGTTAGTGTCTCAACATTAAAAATTTTTAAGTTTGGTGTCTTGCATGTGTTTCTTTTCTTAAAAATTTTCAAAAAAAATGTTCTTGATGTTCATCTTGACATTCAAAGTGTTCTTGGTGTTCATCTTGACATTCAAAGTGTTCTTGCATAATTTTCTTGTTTTGATTCATAACTTTTATGTCTTGTGTTTTTTTTTGTGTTTTTCTCTCTCCTCATTAAAATTCAAAAATAAAAAAAAATATCTTTCCCTTATTCTCTCATAAATTTTCGAAAATTTGAGTTGACTTTTTCAAAACTTTTTAAAATTTTGTTGTTTCTTATGAGTCAAGTCAAATTTTCAATTTAAAAATCCTATCTTTTCAAATTTTTTTTAAAAAAAATCAAATCTTTTTCAATTTTCTTCTTAATATTTTCGAAAATTTCAAAATGATTTTGAAAAATCTTTTTCTCATTTTTGTTTCATATTTTCGAATTCATTGCTAACTTTTAATATTTTGATTCAAAAATCTCGAGTTGTTACTTGCCTATTAAGAAAGGTTCATTCTTTAAATTTTAAAATCCTATCTTTTAGTTTCTTGTTAGTCAAGTAATCAACTTTAATTTTCAAAAATCAAATCTTTTTTAATTTCCAATTCAAATCTTTCTCAAAATGATTTTCAATCATATCTTTTTCAATTTCAATCATATCTTTTTCAAAAACAATTTCAAAATCTTTTCTAACTTCTCACCCTTTCAAATTTGATTTTCAAATCTTTTTCAATTAACTACTTGACTTTTTGGTTTATTTTTTTTAAGTTTTCTATTTCAATCATATCTTTTTCAAAACCACCTAACTAACTTTTTTTCTCACCAATTTTTGAAACCCCCCCTCTTTTTCAAAATTTCTTTTTGATTAACTATTTGTTTTAAATTTTAATTTAATTTTATTTTATTTCTTAAATTTTGAATTCTAATTAATAGTCAATATAAAAACAAAAATATTTTTATTTCATTTTATTTAATTTTCGAATTCTTTCCCCTCTCATCTCTTTCTATTTATTTATTTATTTACTAACACTCCTCTTCCACTCAAAATTCGAACCCTCTCTTCTTCTCTGTGTTCGAGTTTTTCTCTTCTCCTCCTTCTATTCTTCTCCTCTTATACTCACATAAGGAATCTCTATACTGTGACATAGAGGATTCCATATTTTCTTTTCTGTTCTCTTCTTTTTCATATGAGCAGGAACAAGGATAAGAACATTCTTGTTGAAGCTGACCCTGAACCTGAAAGGACTCTGAAGAGGAAGCTAAGGCACAACCCTCTGGAGAGGATCTGACAGAAATTTTCGAAAAAGAAGGACACATGGCCGAACCTAATAACAATGGTGGAGACGCAAGGAAGATGCTTGGTGACTTTATTACACCCTCTTCTAACTTCTATGGATGAAGCATCTCACTTCCTGCAATTAGAGCAAACAACTTTGAGCTTAAGCCTCAATTAGTTTCTCTAATGCAGCAGAATTGCAAGTTTCATGGACTTCCAATGGAAGATCCTCATCAGTTTTTAGCTGAATTCTTGTAAATCTGTGACACTGTCAAGACCAATGGAGTTGATCCCGAGGTCTACAGGCTTATGCTTTTCCCTTTTGCTGTAAGAGACAGAGCTAGAACATGGTTGGATTCACAACCTAAGGATAGCCTGAACTCTTGGGATAAGCTGGTCAGTGCTTTCGTGGCCAAATTTTTTCCACCTCAAAAGATGAGCAAGCTTAGAGTGGAAATCCAAACCTTCAGACAGAAAGAAGGAGAATCCCTCTATGAAGCTTAGGAAAGATATAAGCAACTGATCAAAAGGTGTCCTACTGACATGCTTCCAGAATGGAGCATCATATGTATATTCTATGATGGTCTGTCTGAGTTGTCAAAAATGTCATTGGACCATTCTGCAGGAGTATCTCTTCACGTGAAAACCCCTGCAGAAGCTCAGGAACTCGTTAAAATTGTTGCAAATAACCAGTTCATGTACACCTCTGAGAGGAATCCTGTGAACAATGAGATGCCTCAGAAGAAAGGAGTTCTTGAAATTGATACTCTGAATGCCATATTGGCTCAGAACAAAATATCGACTTAGCAAGTCAATATGATTTCTCAGAGTCTGAATGGATTGCAAGCTGCATCCAACAGTATTAAAGAGGCATCTTCTGAAGAAGAAGCTTATGATCCTGAGAACCCTGCAGTAGCAGAGGTGAATTACATGGGAGAATCCTATGGAAACACCTATAACCCTTCATGGAGAAATCATCCTAATCTCTCATGGAAGGATCAACAGAAGCCTCAACAAGGCTTCAATAATAATGGTAGAAGAAATAGGTTTAGCAATAGCAAGCCTTTTCCATCATCTTCTCAGCAACGGACAGAGAATTATGAACAGAGCCATTCTGGCCTGGCAACCATAGTCTCTGATCTATCCAAGACCACACTAAGTTTCATGAATGAAACAATATCCTCTATTAGAAATTTGGAGGCACAGGTGGGTCAGTTGAGTAAGAAGATTACTGAAACTCCTCTTAGTACTCTCCCAAGCAATACAGAAGAAAATCCCAAGAGAGAGTGCAAGGCCATAACCTTACTTGGTGTGGCCGAATGCCCAGAGGAGGAGGAGGATGTGAATCCCAGTAAGGAAGACCTCTTGAGACGTCCTCTGGACAGAAAGGAGTTCCCTTTTGAGGAACCAAAGGAATCTGAGGCTCATACAAAGACCCTAGAGATTCCATTGGACCTCCTTCTGCCATTCATGAGCTCTGATGAATACTCTTCCTCTGAAGAGGATGAAGACACCGTTGTAGAGCAAGTTGCTAAGTATCTAGGAGCAATCATGAAGTTGAATGCGAGTTTATTTGGTAATGAGACTTGGGAGGATGAACCCCCTTTGTTCACCAATGAACTGAGTACATTAATGAGGTAAACTTTACCTCAGAAGAAACCGGATCCCGGAAAGTTCTTTATACCTTGTACCATAGGCACCATGACCTTTGAGAAGGTTCTGTGTGACTTTGGGTTAGGGATAAACCTCATGCCACTCTCTGTAATGGAGAAACTGGGAGTCTTTGAGGTACAAGCTACAAGAATCTCATTAGAGATGGCAGACAAATCAATGAAAAAGGCTTATGGACTAGTAGAGGACGTGCTAGTGAAGGTTGAAGGCCTTTACATTCCTATTGATTTCATAATCCTAGACACTGGGAAGGATGAGGATGAATCCATCATCCTTGGCAGACCCTTCCTAGCCACAGCAAAAGCTGTGATTGATGTTGACAGAGGAGAGTTGGTCCTTTAGTTGAATGAGGACTACCTTATATTTAAGACTCAAGGTTCTCCTTCTGTAACCATGGAGAGGAAGTATGAGAAGCTTCTCTCAATACAG
This sequence comes from Arachis hypogaea, assembly GCF_003086295.3. Classification (NCBI taxonomy): domain Eukaryota; kingdom Viridiplantae; phylum Streptophyta; class Magnoliopsida; order Fabales; family Fabaceae; genus Arachis; species Arachis hypogaea. Next base: position 72,129,479 of record NC_092048.1, on the reverse strand, counting down.
AGTCAAACAAAACCCCCACATTCAAACTCTAAGTTTGGTGTTGGGAGGCCACAACCAAACTCTAAGTTTGGTGTTAAGGGGCCCCAACATTGCTCTGATTTTCTGTGAGGCTCCATGAGAGCTCACTGTCAAGCTATTGACATTAAAGAAGCGCTTGTTGGGAGGCAACCCAATGTTATTTAATTATATCTTTTTATTTTCCATTGCTATTTTATGTTTTCTTTAGGTTGATGATCATGTGAAGTCACAAAAACTACTGAAAAATCAAAAACAGAATGAAAAATAGCATTAAAAATAGCTCACCCTGGAGGAAGAGCTTACTAGCGTTTAAACGCCAATAAGAAGCATCAAACTGGCATTTAACGCCAGAGAGAAGCATCAAGCTGGCGTTAAATGCCAGAAACAAGCACCAGACTGGCGTTTAACGCTAGAACAGAGCATGAAATTGGCGTTTAACGCCAAGAATGGGAGAAAAGTTGGCGTTAAACGCCAGAAACAAGCAGCAAGTTGGCGTTTAACGCCAGACATGCATTCTAAGGGCGTTTTGCACGCCTAAATGGAGCAGGGATGCCAAGTCCTTGACCCCTCAGGATCTGTAGACCCCACAGGATCCCCACCTACCTCACCTCTTCTTATCTCCTCTTCACACCCTTTCATAACACTCTTCCCCAAATACCCTTCACCAATCACCTCCATATCTCTTCTCCAAATACCCTTCACAATTCAAACCATTTCCCTCCCACACCCAACCCCCTGGCCAAACCACTTCCCTCACTCCATCTCCTCTATTTTCTTCTTCTTCTACTTCCCTCTTTCTTCTTTTGCTCGAGGACGAGCAAACCTTCTAAGTTTGGTGTGGTAAAAGCATTGCTTTTCATTTTTTCATAACCATTTATGGCACTGAAGGCCAGAGAAACCTCTAGAAAGAAGAAAGGGAAGGCAAAAGCTTCCACCTCTGAGTTATGAGAGATAGAGAGATTCATCTCACAAGCCCATCACTAAGAAAAGGACGGAGCAAACAAGAGAGCCCAATCATGGACCTCAACAAGAGCATGAGGAAATTTCTCATCATGAAATCCCTGAGATACCTCAAGGGATGCACTTTCTTCCATAAAACTATTGGGAGCAAATTAACACCTCCCTAGGAGAATTAAGTTCCAACTTGGGACAACTAAGGGTGGAGCACCAAGAGCATTCCATCCTCCTTCATGAAATTAGAAAAGACCAAAGAGCTATGAGGGAGGAGCAACAAAGGCAAGGACGAGACATAGAGGAGCTCAAGTGTTCCATTGGATCTTCAAGAGGAAGAACTAGCCGCCATCACTAAGGTGGACCCGTTCCTTAATCTCTTTGCTCTTATTTTTCTGTTTTTCGAAAATTATGCTTTATGTTTATTTATGTTTGTGTCTTTATTTACATGATCATTAGTGTCTAGTGTCTATGTCTTAAAGCTATGAATGTCCTATGAATCCATCACCTCTCTTAATTAAAAAATGTTTTAATTACAAAAGAACAAGAAGTACATGATTTCGAAATCATCCTTGAGCCTAGTTTAATTATTTTGATGTGGTGGCAATACTTTTTATTTTCTGAATGAATGCTTGAACAGTGCATATGTCTTTTGAATTTGTAGTTTATGAATCTTAAAATTGTTGGCTCTCAAAAGAATAATGAAAAAGGAGAAATGTTATTGATAATCTGAAAAATCATAAAATTGATTCTTGAAGCAAGAAAAAGCAGTGAATACAAAAGCTTACAAAAAAAAAGAAAAAAAAAGGAAAATGGCAAAAAAAAAGAGAGAAAGAAAAAGAAAAAGCAAGCAGAAAAAGCCAATAACCCTTTAAACCAAAAGGCAAGGGTAATAAAAAGGATCCAAGGCTTTGAGCATCAGTGGATAGGAGGGCCCAAAGGAATAAAATCCTGGCCTAAGCGGCTAAACCAAGCTGTCCCTAACCATGTGCTTGTGGCGTGAAGGTGTCAAGCCAAAAGCTTGAGACTGAGCGGTTAAAGTCGAGTTCCAAAGAAAAAAAAGAGTGTGCTTAAGAACCCTGGACACCTCTAATTGGGGACTCTAGCAAAGCTGAGTAACAATCTGAAAAGGTTCACCCAGTTATGTGTTTGTGGCATTTATGTATCCGGTGGTAATACTAGAAAACAAAGTGCTTAGGGCCACGGCCAAGACTCATAAAGTAGCTGTGTTCAAGAATCAACATACTGAACTAGGAGAATCAATAACACTATCTGAATTCTGAGTTCCTATATATGCCAATCATTCTGAACTTCAAGGGATAAAGTGAGATGCCAAAACTGTTCAAAGGCAAAAAGCTACTAGTCTCGCTCATTTAATTGGAGCTAAGTTTCATTGATATTTTGGAGTTTATAGTATATTCTCATCTTTTTATCCTATTTGATTTTCAGTTGCTTGGGGACAAGCAACAATTTAAGTTTGGTGTTGTGATGAGCGGATAATTTATACGCTTTTTGGCATTGTTTTTACATAGTTTTTAGTATGATTTAGTTAGTTTTTAATATATTTTTATTAGTTTTTAAATAAAAATCACATTTCTGGACATTACTATCAGTTTGTGTGTTTTTCTATAATTTCAGGTAATTTCTGGCTGAAATTGAGGGACTTGAGCAAAAATCTGATTCAAAGGCTGAAGAAGGACTGCAGATGCTGTTGGATTCTGACCTCCCTGCACTCAAAGTGGATTTTTTGGAGCTACAGAAACCCAATTGGCGCGCTCTCAATTGCGTTGGAAAGTAGACATCCAGGGCTTTCCAGCAATATATAATAGTCCATACTTTATCCGAGTTTAGATGACGCAAACTGGCATTTAACGCCAGCTTTCTGCCGTATTCTGGCGTTAAACGCCAGAAACAAGTTGCGAAGCAGAGTTAAACGCCAGAAACAAGTTACAAACTGGTGTTTAACTCCAAGGAAGACCTCTACACGTGAAAGCTTCAATACTCAGCCCAAGCACACACCAAGTGGGCCCGGAAGTGGATTTCTGCATCATTTACTTATCTTTGTAAATCCTAGTAACTAGTTTAGTATAAATAGGACTTTTTACTATTGTATTTACATCTTTTGATCATCCTTTATCAGGGATTAGTCTTTTCTCTATTTTCGAATTCATATGCCATTTGGGGAGGCTGGCCTTTCGGCTATGCCTAGACTTTGTTCTTATGTTTTTTCAACGGTAGAGTTTCTACACACCATAGATTACGGTGTGGAGCTCTACTGTTCCTCATGAATTAATACAAAGTACTATTGTTTCTCTATTCAACTCAAGCCTATTTCTTCTCTAAGATATTTATTCGCACACAAGAACATGATGAATGTGATAATTATGTGACGCTCATCACCATTCTCACTTATGAACGCATGCCTGACAAACACTTCCGTTCTACATGAAAGCAAGCTTGAATGCATATCTCTTCGCCTCATGATTTACGATCAGAGTCTTCGTGGTATAGGCTAGAATTATTGGCGGCCATTCTTGAGATTCGGAAAGTCTAAACCTTTTCTGTGGTATTCCGAGAAGGATTTGGGAAGGGATGGTTGTGACGAGCTTCAAACTCGCGAGTGCTGGGCGTAGTGACAGACACAAAAGGATTACTGGATCCTATTCCAGCATGATCGAGAGCCGACAGATGATTAGCCATGAGGTGACAGTGCATTTGGACCATTTTCACTGAGAGGACGGGATGTAGCCATTGACAACGGTGATGCCCAACATACAGCTTGCCATGGAAAGGAGTATGAGTGATTGGATGAAAGCAGTAGGAAAGCAGAGGTTCAGAAGGAACAAAAGCATCTCCATACGCTTATCTGAAACTCTCACCAATGAATTGCATAAGTATCTGTATCCTATTTTATATTTTAAATTATTTTTTAACTATCAATTCACCATAACCATTTGAATCCGCCTGACTGAGATTTGCAAGATGACCATAGCTTGCTTCAAGCCGACAATCTTCGTGGGATCGACTCTTACTCACGTAAGGTTTATTACTTGGAAGACCCAGTGCACTTGCTGGTTAGTTGTGCGAAGTTGTGAAAAAGAACTAAGATTATGAACGTGCGTATTAAGTTTTTGGCACCGTTACCAAGGAATAAACAATCACGATTTTGTGCACCAAAAGCACGATAGCAATGCTTGGACGTTGCAGTGACAGACACGACGGGGTGCAGTTTTGACAGAACGGCGATGGGGCAGCAACTTGGCAGCGACGTGTGTGACAGTGGCGCTTTCTTTCTCTTCTCCCCCATTTCTGCGTCTGTGTGTTGTCCATGAGTGAGAGTGACGAATGTAATAAGGGTTAAGGTTTCCCAATTTGGGAATTAGGGTAAAATTAGGATTTTTATAAAGGAATAAGAATAAATATGAATAGATATTTTGATAAAATTGAAGGGTAGAGTAATTTTAAAACCAAATACACTCCATTAAAAATATCTAAGAATATTGTTTATCAATATATTGCTAAGTTCAATTAATTATTTCTAGTTTAAATTATAAAATAAATATATTAATCACATTTTTATAAAATATAGTTTAAACTCAATTATTCAAATTAAATGAAATAACTTTTTATTATTTTTCTATTATCAGAACTTAATTCCAAATTATATAAAATGATCAATTGTAATAAGCTTTACACAAAAATATTAATTAACTTAAACTCAAAGTATTTATAAAATTTAATTTAATCATTCTTAATAGATTATTTTCTAAAAATAAAGAACTCAAATTAAATCATAAATTATTCTTAATAAAAGTTACTTAAATTAAATTTTACAATTCTTTCTTATTTTTCAATTATAAAAACTATAAAAAATATTTTATTATAATAAAATTACTTAGGAATATTACTTGATTCAAACTAAAATTATCTTCAATGTATTTAATTATTTTTAATAGAATAATTATAAAGTTTAAATTTAATAAGATAAAATCACAATTTATTCATAATTAAATTTTCAAAAATGCGGGATGTTACATTCTATCCAACTTAAAAAAAATTTTATCCTCGAAAATTGATATAAGATGGAAGAAAAGATTTATATTTTCATCACTTTTTGAATATTTTAAAGAGACCAAGAAAATCATATCACAAACATAGAAAAAATTATATTAGGTGATGCAAAAATTGATAAAAATAACTTGACGCAAACCAAATTTCAAAATCCAAAATCAAATAGGCACAATATTCGTTCAGAACTCTTAAGAAAACATGACCACTTCCTCTTGTCGCTTCGAAATTCCACAACTCCTTATAACTTCGTATACTGACCAGATTCACTTTCCGCACGCACAAATCGCGTCTCTAAGAACTAACGCATATAAGGAATACAAAACATGAGAAGAGAAGGACAAATGGAACAAATGGTATTTGCGAAAAATCGGAAGAGTACTCGGTTTCGCAGTTGGACAAGGACGGTATTTCGCAAAGATTTGAAAGAATACGTGAGATTGTCAACAAACAAGGATATATATAAGCAATGAAATGTAGCATAAAGGGAGTTAATTCGAAAGCTTAAGAGGGAATTTTAAATCAAAGAGTTTTGATATGAACAATAATAGGAAAAATAGTACAACAATTTAGAACAATTTCAAATTGAGTTCAAAGGGAATTGCTTTATCTTCTTCAAAATAAAATATATAAATTCAACATTTTTTCAAATTAACTAAACAAAGTATAAATGTTATGTTTGATGCCAGGGCATCTTAGCCTAATTTTACTAGTCTTTTTTCTTTGTTTTTAATAGGTTTTATACACTTTCTTGAGTTACAAGTAAACCATTTGGGTAGAATTTCATGTGTACTTGGATTCAATCAATCATGAGTAAATTGATGCATTTTCATGAGGTTTTGTGCTATAATTGCTTATGTCAAGGATAAGAAGAAGTCTCATGATTTTAGCATAGCTTTGATGCATTTGTTCATTGATGATAGGTGATCAAAAGGCTTGGAGGAAGGTTGAAGAAAGGGGATGGCAGGAATGGAAATGAAGGCAGCATTGAGAAGATCATGTTTGAGTTCACGTTTGCCTCAAACGTGGATAACAGCAAAGCCACCCTGGAGGAAGCTCACGTTTGCGCCAACGTTTGCCTCAAATGTGAGGTCAAACGTTGGCTTAAGAAGAACCCTGGGAGGAGCTAACGTTTGCGCCAATGTTTGCCTCAAACGTGAGGTCAAACGTTGGCTTAAGGAGTGCCCTAGAGAGAAGCCACGTTTGCGCCAACGTTTGCCTCAAACGTGAGGTCAAACGTTGGCTGAAAATTACCTTGGCGAGGATCACGTTTGAGCTCACGTTTGACCTCAAACGTGAACTCAAACGTGAGTGATAGCAACAACCGTTCTGCATGATGCCATTACACGAAGACGTTTGAGTCAACGTTTGCCTCAAACGTTGACTCAAACGTGAATGATCCCAAAGTCCATAGTGCAAACGGATTTCTTCTCAAGACCAAGAGCAATCAACAGAGGCTATCTTCAACCCAATTCCATCAAGGCCAAGGGCTCAAATTCAAGGCTTAATGATCATTAGAAGGAGCTTTTTTTTCTTTTAGAATTTTCACTTGTAATTTTGAGAGTTTTTACTTTGATCTTGGATCTTAGAGAATTGGGAGGAGAATTGTGTTCTCTTCCTCTGAGTTCTCTTGTTTTCTTTTCTACAAAGCTTTGTTTGAGTCTTAAGTGTGAAGAATTGAGGAAATTCTGTCTCACTCTCCTCTTAAGATCTCTTTGTTCAATTTACTGCACAATTCAAGAATTTGTGTTCTTCTTTACTGATTTTCATCTTCAATTCTCTTTAAATTGTCTTCTAGATTGGATCAAAGAAGGTAGTGAGATCTAGACTTTGTTCTCTAGTCTCTTGACGCCTGAGATCTTGCATTTCCATTTAGTTTATCTGCTGAATGTTTATACAAGCAAATTTACCTTTCTGTTTGAGATTTACTTCAATTCAATTCATCTTCTACTCTTCTGCATGTTGAAATTTACTTGTGATTGTTTAATTTCTGCACTCCCAGTCCTCAAATCCTTTTATTATTCGAGCCATTTACATTTCTTGCATTTTAAGTTTCAGTTATTTACATTTCTCGCAATTTAAGTTTCTGCAATTTACATTACTTGCACTTTAAGATTCAGCTCTTTTAATTTTTCTGCACTTTAAATTCTTCTCAATTATCCCTCTCCCTTTAAATTTCATGCAATTTAGCTTCTGTTGGATACAATTCACTCAAATCAACTCTTGTTCGCTTGACTAAATCAATCACTAAACTAAAATTGCTCAATCCTTCAATCCCTGTGGGATCGACCTTACTCACGTGAGTTATTATTACTTGATGCGACCCGGTACACTTGCCGGTGAGTTTTGTGTTGGATCGCTTTCCACACATCAAGTTTTTGGCGCCGTTTCCGGGGATTGATTAGGTTGACAATGATTAAGTAAGGTGGTGGTCTAGATTAAGCACTTTTTCTTTTTCTTTTTTACTAAGCATACTAACTGTTTGAAGTTTTGCCTAAGCTAACCATAACTTCACTCTAGCAGTAGAGTGAATTGTTCTTAGTCTTCAGGTTTTATATGTCATGGTGTCTTTTTCTTAGTTTTTGTTATTCCATTGTATTTCTGCTAAGCACACTAACTGTTTGAGACTTTATCTCTGCTAATCCTGACCTCACTTAAGCCACAGAATACTCTGTTTGTGTTTTTGATTTTTATACCAGGAGGAATAAATGATGAATCCACACTTCTCAATTCTGAAAAATTTTAAAAATTGAGACAAGGATCAAGGGATGGAAGGGAATCCCTCTAATCCACCAAAAGGAGTGGCCGATAATGGCTCATCTCAGAGAAACACTAAGCTGAAAGGAGAGATGCAACCCTTCACACAAGAAGAAGAAGAACCACTCTTTAAGGCATGGGAAAGATAGAAGGTAGTCAGTGATAAAGTGAGCTTCCAAACTTTCTATGAAGGACTGACCCTGAAAACAAGAAAGGCATTGGATTACTTCTCGGAAGGATTACTCCAAGCAATGAAAAATACCCAAGAAATAGTAGATTTCACTGATATGCAGACAAACAATCAACACTCATCTGAGAGGCTCCATAGTGCAAGTTTAGAAGAGGGGGTGGTGGATCTTGAAGGAGTAAATGCAGTCATGAACCAAAACAAGCAGATGCACCAACAAACTCAGAAACAACTGGAGTTGATAGCCAAAAAAATCGATTGGCTGCAAGTTGCTGTAGTAAATGCACATAACCCATATTGTAAAATCCCTTCCAGCAAAATACCTCGCTTAATATTATACTATTATCTCTCTTCTCTCATGAATCGAGTCTGGCTCGTCAAATAGAGACTATTTACGAAAAATAGAACCAAAGAAGGGAGGAATGATAGTGGTTCATAATGAAAAGAATGAACTGGTTCCAACAAGAACAGTTACAGGGTGGCATATGTGTATTGACTACAGAAGGCTCAATACAGCCACCAGGAAGATCACTTTCCTTTACCATTCATAGACCAGATGCTAGAGAGACTAGCAGGTCATGAATACTACTGCTTTTTGGATGGCTATTCAGGTTACAACCAAATTGTAGTAGATCCTCAGGACCAAGAGAAAATAGCATTCACATGTCCATCTGGAGTATTTGCATACAGAAGAATGCCTTTTGGTCTGAGCAATGCACCTGCAACCTTTCAGAGGTGCATGCTCTCTATCTTCTCTGATATGGTAGAAAAATTTCTGGAAGTCTTCATGGATGACTTCTCAGTATTTGGAGACTCATTTAGCTCCTGTCTTAACCATCTAGCACTTATTCTGAAAAGATGCCAAGAGACTAACCTGGTTTTAAATTGGGAAAAATGTCACTTTATGGTGACTGAAGGAATTGTCCTTGGGCATAAAATTTCAAATAAGGGAATTGAGGTGGATCAAGCTAAGGTAGACGTAATTGAAAAATTACCACCACCCACCAATGTTAAGGCAATCAAAAGCTTTTTGGGGCATGCAGGATTCTATAGGAGGTTTATAAAGGATTTTTCAAAAATTGCAAAACCTCTGAGCAATCTGCTAGCTGCTGACATACCATTTGTCTTTGACACAGGGTCTTTGCAGGCCTTTGAGACTCTAAAGGCTAAGTTGGTCACAGCACCTGTCATTTCTGCACTAGACTGGACATTACCATTCAAACTAATGTGTGATGCCAGTGACCATGCCATTGGTGCAGTATTGGAACAGAGGCATAACAAGCTTCTGCACGTCATTTACTATGCTAGCCGTGTTTTGAATGACGCACAGAAGAATTACACAACCACAGAAAAGGAGTTGCTTGCAGTGGTTTATGCCATTGACAAGTTCAGATCATATTTAGTGGGATCAAAAGTGATTGTGTACACTGACCATGCTGCTCTAAAATATCTCCTCACAAAGCAGGATTCAAAACCCATACTCATAACATGGGTGTTGCTTCTGCAAGAGTTTGATATAGAAATAAGAGACAGAAAAGGGACAGAGAATCAAGTAGCTGATCACCTGTCCCGGATAGAACCAGTAGCAGGAGCGTCCCTCCCTCTTACTGAGATCTCTGAAACCTTTCCGAATGAGCAATTATTTGCTATTCAGGAAGCTCCGTGGTTTGCAGACATTGCAAACTATAAGGCTCAATAATGTCAAGCTATTGACAGTAAATAAGCGCTTATTGGGAGGCAACCCAATCTTATTTATCTATGTTAATTACTTTTTCATTTCATTTTCTATTGTTATTTTATGTTTTCTTTAGGTTGATGATCATGTGGAGTCATAAAAATAGCTGCAGAATTAAAGCAGAATAAAAAATAGCATAAAAAATAGCACACCCTGGAGGACAGACTTACTGGCGTTTAAACGCCAGTAAGAAGCATCAGACTGGCGTTTAACGCCAGAAAGAAGCATCAAGCTAGCGTTAAACATCAGAAACAGGCTACAGCTTAGCGTTTAATGCCAGAAACAAGCACCAAGTTGGCATTCAATGCCAAGAAAGGGGGAAAAGCTGGCGTTTAACACCAGAAACAAGCAGCAGTCTGGCGTTAAACACCAGGATTGCACTCTAAGGGCGTTTTGCACGCCTCAATGGAGCAGGAATGCTAAGTCCTTGACCCCTCAGGATCTGTGGATCCCATAGGATCCCCACCTACCCCACCCTATTTTCCATACTCTCTTCACCACTCACATCCATCCATCATAAACCCCTCATACACACTATCACCCTCCCTTGGCCGAACCCACCACACATCTCCATCTCCTCCTTTCTTTCTTCTTTTGCTCGAGGACGAGCAAACATTTTAAGTTTGGTGTGGAAAAAGCCCCGCTTTTTAATTTTCCATAACCATATGGCACCTTCCATGAGATTAGAGAAGATCAAAGAGTTATGAGGGAGGAGCAACAAAGGCAAGGAAGAGACACAGAGGAGCTCAAGAGCACCATTGGTTCTTCAAGAGGAAGAAGATGCCACCCTTACTAAGGTGGACCCGTTCCTTAATCTCCTTGTCTATTTATTTTTTCTGTTTTCGTTCTCTATGCTTTATGTTTATTTATGTTTGTGTCTTTCTTATATGATCATTAGTGTCTAGTGTCTATACCTTAAAGCTATGAATGTCCTATGAATCCATCACCTTTCTTAAATGAAAAATGTTTTTAATCACAAAAGAACAAGAAGTACATGATTCCGAATTCATCCTTGAAATTAGTTTAATTGTTTTGATGTGGTGACAATACTTTTTGTTTTTCTGAATGAATACTTGAACAGTGCATATATCTTTTGAATTTGTTGTTTATGAATGTTAAAATTGTTGGCTCTTGAAAGAATGATGAAAAAGGAGAAATGTTATTTGATAATCTAAAAAATCATAAAATTGATTCTTGAAGCAAGAAAAAGCAGTGAAAAGCAAAGGCTTGCAAAAAAATGGCGGAAAAAAAAGAAAAAAAAATGAAAATAATAATAATAAAAAAAGCAAGCATAAAAAGCCAAGAGCTCTTTAAACCAAAAGGCAAGAGCAAAAATCCAGTAACCCTTTAAACCAAAAGGCAAGGGTAAAAAGGATCCAAGGCTTTGAGCATCAGTGGATAAGAGGGCCCACAGGAATAAAATCCTGGCCTAAGCGGCTAAACCAAGCTGTCCCTAACCATGTGCTTGTGGCGTGAAGGTGTCAAGTGAAAAGCTTGAGACTGAGCGGTTAAAGTCGTGATCCAAAGCAAAAAGAGTGTGCTTAAGAACCCTGGACACCTCTAATTGGGGACTCTAGCAAAGCTGAGTCACAATATGAAAAGGTTCACCCAGTTATGTGTCTGTGGCATTTATGTATCTGGTGGTAATACTGAAAAACAAAGTGCTTAGGGCCACGACCAAGACTCATAAAGTAGCTGTGTTCAAGAATCAACATACTGAACTAGGAGAATCAGTAACACTATCTAAATTCTGAGTTCCTATAGATGCCAATCATTCTGAACTTCAAAGGATAAAGTGAGATACCAAAACTGTTCAGAGGCAAAAAAGCTACTAGTCCTGCTCATCTAATTAGAACTAAGTTTCATTGATATTTTGAATTTTATAGTATATTCTCTTCTTTTTATCCTATTTGATTTTCAGTTGCTTGGGGACAAGCAATAATTTAAGTTTGGTGTTGTGATGAGCGGATAATTTATACGCTTTTTGGCATTGTTTTTACGTAGTTTTTAGTATGTTTTAGTTAGTTTTTATTATATTTTTATTAGGTTTTAAATAAAAATCACATTTTTGGACTTTACTATGAGTTTGTGTGTTTTTTTGTGATTTCATATATTTTTTGGCTGAAATTGAGGGACTTGAGCAAAAATCTGATTCAGAGGCTGAAAAAGGACTGCAAATGCTGTTGGATTCTGACCTCCCTGCACTCGAAATGGATTTTCTAGAGCTACAGAAGTCCCATTGGCGCGCTCTCAATTGCGTTGGAAAGTAGACATCGAGGGCTTTCCAACAATATATATTAGTTCATTCTTTGCTCAAGCTTTGATGACGCAAATTGGCATTTAACGCCAAGTCTTTACCATATTCTGGCATTAAACGCCAAAAACAGGTTGCAAACCAGAGTTAAATGCCAGAAACAGGCTATAACCTGGCATTTAACTCCAAAAAAAAGTCTCTACACATGGAAGCTTCAATGCTCAGCCCAAGCACACACCAAGTGGGCCCCGAAAGTGGATTTCTCCACTATCTATCTTAGTCTACTTAATTTCTATAAACCTAGGTCACTAGCTTAGTATAAAAACTACTTTTAGAGATTTATTTTAGATCTCATGAGGTTTTCATATTTTTACATTGTATTTCTAATGGCATGAGTCTCTAAACCCCAAGATTGGGGGTGAGGAGCTCTGCTGTGTTCGATGAATTAATGCAATTACTACTGTTTTTCATTCAATCACGCTTGTTTCTATTTCTAAGATATTCACTCGCACTTCACCCTGATAATGTGATGATCCGTGACACTCATCATCATTCTCACCTATGAACGCGTGCCTGACAACCACCTCCGTTCTATCTGCACTAGCTTGAGTGTGTATCTCTTAGCCTCCTGATTCATGATCAGAGTCTTCGTGGTATAGGCTAGAATTAGTGGCGGCCATTCCTGAGATCCGAAAAGTCTAAACCTTGTCTGTAGTATTCCGAGTAGGATCTGGGAAGGGATGACTGTGACGAGCTTCAAACTCGCGAGTGTTGGGCGTAGTGACAGACGCAAAAGGATCAACGGATTCTATTCCAATATGAGTGAGAACCGACAGATGATTAGCCGTGCGGTGACAGTGCATTTGGACCCTTTTCATTGAGAGGATGGATGGTAGCCATTGACAACGGTGATCCACCAACATACAGCTTTCCATGGAAAGAGACTTGCGTGCGTGAAGAAGAAGACAGTAGGAAAGCAGAGATTCAGAAGACAGAGCATCTCCAAAACCTCAATCTATTCTCCATTACTACATAACAAGTATTATTTATTTTATGTTAATTACTTCTCATAAACCCAACCAATTTTATTATTAATTTCCTAACTAAGAATTACAAAATAACCATAGCTTACTTCAAGCCAACAATCTCCGTGGGATCGACCCTTACTCACATAAGGTATTACTTGGACGACCCAGTACACTTGCTGGTTAGTGGTACAGGTTGTGAAAAGTGTGATTTACAATTCGTGCACCACCCCTACCACCAAACACCTCATTATGACCCTAATTCTTATCCACCATACTAACCACCTTATGAACCATATAAACCATACATGGAACCACCATCATTCCAACACAATTACTCTCAAGAACCACCTCAATATACACCACCTCCATACCCTTACCAAGATGAACCAACTTCCAATTATGAAACTTCTTTCCCAAACAATGAACCTTCTTCTTCCACACCACCTCCAATGGATGATTCTCTCTAAGAATATATTAGTTCTTACATTCAAAGGCAAGAAGAGAACCAAAAGGAGTTCAAGGAGTTAGAAGCCAAGATAGCTACCATAGCGGAAGCCGTTCGCAATATGGTCTCCTCCCGCCTAAGCCTATGCGATCAAGGAACTCCCATTGTTGAATGTGGAGTGGCAATCAAGGAGCATAGTGAGGGAGTGAGTTTAGAGCTTCAAGGTGTAGAAGAAGGGGTGAAACAAGGATTGCCACAAGGGGAGGAAGTCGAGATAATTGAGCCAGAAGAAGTGGTTGAAGCCTTTGAAGAGGTTGACCAAGAGATGGATTCAATCATTAAGGAGTTCCTATCTACAATTGAATCCTCTCCAATTGGGCTTGACACTGAGATTAAAGAAGAAGACACCTCACCTCCCATACCCTTGGTAAGAAATGAAGAAAGATTGAATTGGAAGGAAGCTATCAAGACGAAGAAGTTGAGCAAGAAGCAAGCTCCATGATTGAAGATGATTCCACACCAACTAATGAGTCTTTTGGAATTGATGAATCTCCTTCATTGTGTTGTGAAATCAATGACAAGGAGGAACGTGCACAACCTCCGACACATGGTTTGAGCAATGAGGGGTGTATGGAAGAAGTTGGTGAGCAAGAAATTGAAGTTGAAGAAGCTTGCAAGGAGGTAGAAGATGCAAATAAAGAGCACAAGGGAATGGATCTCACATTGGCTAAGTGTGGGGAGGTTTCCCTTCCTAAGTCACCATCCTACACAACATTCAAGTGGGTAAAATTCTTATCCCTAAGCTTTGCTTTCTCACTTGAATATGGTTTGATTGAAAATGATGGTCAACTTAGAGCTCTTTGCGAAGTTAAGAGTAGGAGAGAGTTATGTAGTGGTTGGACACATCACTCTAAGTTCATGATGGTTGCATGCTCGAAGTTGAATAGCAATGGTTGGTGTAGAACCAAATTGCATGGGTCTAGGAGAATGTTTGGATGCTTAATTGAGAATTCTAAGGTCATGCCACCCAATTGGAATCATGATGATCAATTTGAAGATGGGTGTCAAAACAAAGTGTGGGATCCCAGATCGCACAAGGAGAATCAAATTTGGGAGCCCATAGCTTGTGTGGAACTCCATCAAGGCTTGAAGTTATCATCTTTTAAGACTAAAGCTTATTAGAGATTCAAGCATTGGTGGATGTTCAAGGATACCTTCAAACACAAGCCACCTTAAGAAGAGCTCCCCATAAGTCCAACTTAAGGACAATAAACAAAACTACTAGGTGGGAGACACCCCACCATGGTAAATTCTTTTCATTTTTCCCTTTTGTACATATTGGTAATTAGTTTAATTTCATGTTTTCTTGAGTTTGTTGAGTATAATTGGTAGTTCAGTGGGTTAAATAAGGTTTTATGGTGTTTTGGTAGCTGTGTGGAGGTTTAGAATGCTTGGATTGGTACAAAAACATAGAAAAAATTTGAAAAATAGAGCACCATCCACGCGTACGCGTGCATTAAGCATTTTCACCCCTCCACGCGCACGCGCCATGTGCGCGTACGCGTGGATTGAAAAATTTCATCCCTCCATACATTGACCCGAGAGTTGCGCCTACACTGCGCCAGCACCATGCCTGAGGCACA
This sequence comes from Arachis hypogaea, assembly GCF_003086295.3. NCBI lineage: Eukaryota > Viridiplantae > Streptophyta > Magnoliopsida > Fabales > Fabaceae > Arachis > Arachis hypogaea. Next base: position 72,114,393 of record NC_092048.1, on the reverse strand, counting down.
AACCAACCCGCGCGTACGCGCACCTGGCGCGTACGCGTCCTTGAAGCTAATTGCGCAATGCACGCGCACGCACGCTGTGCGCGCGAGCGCCGATAGCGCCACCTGCCCTCCGAGTACATGTTCCAGAGAGTTGGGCCAATAATGAGAAGATTTTTGACGGTCTAGAATTTCACAATTGAGTTCTCGTTGCAAGTATAGTTTCTAAACCAACAATAATCCTTTCATACAAAAATTTGTTTGTCACAGGTACAAACCCCTAAAATCTATAAACCGAAGTATTTAAACCTCGGGTCGTTCTCCCTAGAAATTGCAATAAAGTGTCCTTGTTATTGGTTATGAAGTATGTTTGGGGGTTTTTGAGATAGGAGACAAGAAATGTAAAATGCAATGAAAATAAACTAATAACTATGAAAAGCTCTTGGCAAGGTTATGAGAACTAGAAGTCCTATCCTAGTTATCCTCCTCATTTGTGATCATAAATTGTCCATTGCTACCACTTAGTTAACCTCTAACCATGGAGGAAAGTCAAGTGGATGAATTAACTTGATTCCACAAGTCCTAGCCAACTCCCAAGGAAAAGACTAGCTTTAGTGGTATCCAAATCAATTAGCAACTTCTAATTATCAATCCACAAAGGAATTAGATAACTCAAGCGTCACTAATTACTCTACCAAAGCCAAGAGGAATAAAATCTACACTAAAATCCAACCAAGCATTTTATCAAACACTTGGAAGGCAAAAGAATAAAACATAGTAAATCAATAACAAGAGTAAAATCTAACAACAACTAATTCCAAAGAATTAACAACAACAACTAAAAGAAGCACAATTATTATGAATTACCTCAAATTGAATCGGAAGAAAATAGAAGGAACAATAGTAGATCAACAATAAAGCATAGAAACAACATAAAGGAAATTATAACAAAAGAATAGAAGAAGATGAATGTAACAACAAAGAATTGAAAGGTAGAAGAAGATGAAAGCATGAATTAAAATCTAGATCTAAGAACTAAACCTAATCATAATCCTAATTCTAGAGAGAAGTCTCACTTCTCTCTCTAAAAACTAACTTTCCTTCCAAAACTAATCTAAACTAAACTAATGATCAAAAGTATCTAAAGTCTATTGATTCCCCTTCAATCCTTGGCTTAAATAGCATCAGAAATGAGTTGGATTGGGCCCACAAGGCTTCTAAAATCGCTGGCCACGGGTTGCATTAAGTGAAGCATATGCCACCATCGGCGCGTCCGCGCACCGTGCGCGTGCGCGCCCCTATGCGCGAATGCAACTATGGCAAATCTTATATCATTTCGAAGCCCCGGATGTTAACTTTCGAACACAACTGGAACCGCATCATTTAGACCTTTGTAGCTCAAGTTATTGTCATTTAAGTGCAAAAAGGTCGGCTTGAGAGCTTTTGCGATTCCTTCATTTCTTCATGAGTTCTCCGTTTTTACATGCTTTTCCTTCATTCCCTTGATCCAATCTTTGCCTCCTAAATCTAAAATCACTTAACAAACATATCAAGGCATCTAATGGAATCAAGGTGAATTAGATTTAGCTATTTTAAGACCTCAAAAGCATGTTTTCACTCTTAAGCACACTTAAAGGAGAAGTTATAAAACCATGCTATTTCATTGGATAAATGTGGAAAAAGATGATAAAACCCTCTAAATTCAACACAAGATAAACCCTAAATATGGGGTTTATCAAGCTCCCCACACTTAAACCAAGCATGTCCTCATGCTTAAACCAAGAGAAAGCAAAGGGCATCAACATTTATTCAATGAAATCTAATTAAATGCAATCTACCTATATGCAACTATCTACATGAATGCAATTGCTTGGTCAAAATAAATCAATTCCCAAGAATACATATATGCACAAGGGCTAAGGGTATTAACAACCATGCCAAACCATAATTGAATTGAGCTATTAAATATTTTTATAAACTTGCATGAAGAATGATGATCATAGGTGGAAAACATGTAATTGAGCAATCGAACCCTCACTGGATGTGTTTGCACTCTATTCACTCAAGTGTTTAGGGTTGATTCCCTCAATTCTCCTCTATTTCATGCTTTCCAAGATTTGTTTTTCATCTAACAATCAACATATATTTCATGCATGCATACAAGTATCATGAGGTCTTTTTCTTTAGGTTGTAATGGGGTTAGGGTCAAGGTAAGATGCTTATTTGGTCAAGTGAGCTTGAAATTTGAATCTTTGATAAGCTTAGACTTCCCACTTAACCTATGACATCCTATTCAATTCAAAACTATCCTAACTACCCATTTTTCACTTTTTCACATACTCATGCATTCCTTTTTATTTCACAACACTTATGCATTGATTTTATTGAGCTTCACTTTGGGGCATTTTGTCCCCTTTTTATTTCTTTCTTTTCTTCTTTTTTTTCTTTCTTTTCTATTTTTTTTTCTTTTTTTTCTTTTCTTCATATATATTTACAACAAAAATACAAAACTACCCTTTTATTCACCCAATGTCCTAAGTTTTCCCACACTTGAATGTTACACACACTCACTAGCCTAAGCTAATCAAAGATCCAAATAAAGGAGATTTATTGTTTTTCGCTTTAAGTTTTGTAATGTGCTAAATTAAGGAACAAAGTGGGTTAATCGTAGGCTCAAAGTGGCTAACAATGGAAGATAAAAGGTTAGGCTATTTGGGTAAGTGAGCTAAATAAAATAATGGCCTCAATCATATAAATGCATGAATACACAAAATAATAGACATAGAGAATTAAACAAATCAAAGATTACAATCATAGAAAGAGAATAATGCACACGAGAAGGAAAAATAAGTGGTATAAGATGTAACCACGCCATTAGGCTCAAATCTCACAAGCTTGTGTTCTTAGTTCAAAAATCATGTTCCACAATATATATAATTCAAGCAAGTTTAATGAAAAGTTTTCACTCAAATCAATTGGTGCCCTATAGATAGAAATCTTGAGGAACCTCATTATTTTGACTAAGCTTATTGTGTATATATATGCGAAAATAAGAAAATGAAACAAAAATCCTAAAAGACCTAAAAATTGAAATGCAAAAGTGTTGAGATTAGAAATTTGTCACCCAAAATCGCCAAATGGTCAGACGACCTCCCCACACTTAAAAGTTTGCACCGTCCTCGGTCCACTCAAAGATGAGCAAGGGGTGCGACTACTTTCCGAGTTGCTACCCTCAGCTGGTAGGTCAACCGGTTGCTGCTCGTTCTTTCTTCCGCTTCCATTTTTACTTGTGGTGCGTCATTCATGAAAAATAGAAAACAACATGATAAACCACTATTTTATGGTTTATCTTGTGCTCAATTGAGTGGATTTTATCAATCTTTCATACACTTATTCATATGATTTTCATGAGTTTACGTTTTCCTTCCTAATCTTATGCTATGATTGAAAACATGTTTCCTGAGCCTTTAAATTACCAAATATTAATCCTCTCTTATTACCATTCGATACCTTGATATGTGCGTTATGTGATTTCAGAGATTACAGGGCAAGAATGGCTTGGAGGATGGAAAGGAAGCATGCAAAAGTGGAAGGAATACAGGAAGTTGAAGGAACTGCAAAGCTGTCAGCCTGACCTCTTCGCACTAAAACAGTCGTAACTTGAGCTATAGAGGTCCAAACGATGCGGTTTCAGTTGCGTTGGAAAGCTAACGTCTGGGGCTTCGATTTTATACTTAATATTCTATATTTGACCTGATGCTAAGCGACGCGAAAGCGTGCTCCATGCGGATGCGTTGCAGTGACGAAAATCAGCGTGGCAGATTTCTTCTCTAGCAATTTCTGGGCTGTTTTCGACCCAGTTTGCGGCCCAGAAAACACATATTAGAGGCTATAAAGTGGGGGGAATCCATCCATTCATGAGGAGGCCTTCCATTATTCACTTTTAATAATTTAGATGTAGTTTTTAGAGAGAGAGGTTCTCTCCTCTCTCTTAGGATTTAGGATTAGGATTCCTCTTAAAGGAATTAGGATTTCTTATTATTTCAACTTTATTATTTCAACTTACAACTTCTTCCGAGTTCCAGGTTCAATGTTCTTTTTATTTATTTTATCAATTTAGCTTATGAACTCTTTATGTTTGGATTAATTTCCTTTTATTAATGCAATTGAGGTATTTCAGATTTATAGTTCTTATTTAGCTTTTTATATTCTTGGCTTTAATTGATTAACTGGAGGCTCTTGAGTTATCAAACTTATCGTGATTGATTGTTATGTCTGCTAATTGAATTGAATTCCACTAACTCTAGTCTTTCCTTAGGAGTTGGCTAGGACTTGGGGATCTAACTAATTAGTCCACTTGACTTTCCCTTGCTTTTGTAAAGGTTAACTAAGTGAGATTAACTTCAATTCTCATAAGAATAACTAGGATAGGACTTCCAAATTTTCATACCTTGCCAAGAATTTTATTAGACATTAATTTATTAATTCCTGCAATTTATTTTCCTTGTTCAAACCTTTCAAAACCCAAAATACTCTTTTCCATAACTAATAATAAGAACACCTCCCTGCAATTCCTTGAGAAGACGACCCGAAGTTTGAATACTTCGGTTTATAAATTTTATTAGGTTTGTTACTTGTGACAACCAAAACGTTTGTAAGAAAGGATGATTGCTTGGTTTAGAAACTATACTTGCAACGGAAATTTATTTTGAATTCTAAACCGTCAATCATTCGTTCTTTCAAAATGGCGCCGTTGCCGAGGAATTGCAAACGTGTGCCTTATTATTGGTTATTGTAAATATTTGCTTTTTCCTTGTTTATTTGTTTTTATTTTTGTTTTTATTTTTTTGCTCTTTCATAAATTAAGAGGTTATTGGTTTTTATTTAGTTATTAAAAATTTTTAAAAAATTTGTTCTTCGTGTTCATCTTGACCTTCAAATTGTTCTTAGTTGTTTTCTTCGTTTTGATATAAAAATTTTAAGTTTGGTGTCATTTTATTATTTTTCTCTTTCCTCATTAAATTCAAAAATATCTTTTCTCTTTATTTTAATTGGATTTTTGAATTTTCCTTTTAAAAATTTCAGATTTTTATTTTAAAATTTTTATCTTATCTTATCTTAGTTTTAAATTTCAAAATTCAAATCTTATTCAAAAATCATAGCTTTTTCAAAATCTTATCTTATCTTATTTCAAAATCAAATTTCAATTTTCAATATTTGAATTCCAAAATTCAAATTTCAAAATTCAAATTTAAAATTTTAAAAATCAAACCTTTTCAAAATTTAAATCTTTTTCAAAACTTTATCTTATATTGTTGACTTTTACAAAATTCAAATTTCAAAATTTAAAATTCAAATTTCAAATTTCAAATTTCAAATTTCAAATTTCAAAAATTTAAAATTCAAAATTCAAAATTTAATTTTCAAATTCAAAAATTTAAATTTCAATAACCTTTTAATTTAAATTTGTTTTTTATTTTCGTTTTTAATTTTTATTCGCTATTATGAGTTCTCACCCCATCGCTTTAAGTTTGGCTCCAATGTTGTTGTAAGGAATGGAAACTATAATAGGCATCAAGGTTGGAAGAATCAAAGATGGGAGGAGCCACAAGGATTTGATCAACCCTCTTGGCAACAACCCCCTCCAATGCACTATAACCAACAACCATTCTGTGATGCATACCAAAATGATGACTATGGTGGACCCTCTTGTAGTTACCAACAAGCCCCGCCATATGCTTATGAACTATCTCCTCAACACAACTTTGAACCACCATACTCACAAGCCCCTTACCACCAAACACCACCATATGACCCTAACCTGTATCCACCGCACCAACCACCATATGAACCACACCCAGAACCACCACCTCAATATTCACCATCTCCATATCCTTATCAAGAAGAACCACCTTCCTATTATGAACCCTTTCTCCAAAATAATGAACCCTCATATCCACCCCAACCTCCAATGGATGACAACTTCGTGTTTTTCTTCGAGGGCAAGCGAAGATGCAAAGGGCCGTACTAGAACTCACTACTGCCTTAACTGAGGTAGTAAATAAATTAGCTTCTCAACATCTGAGCACTCAAAGTACTCCCATGGCTGCATATGGAGAATCAAAAGAAGGGCGTAGCATGAAGGAGACACTAGAAACTTCGGTGGACAATGAGGAACATGGCTTTATATTGGAACAAGTGGAGGAAGCCATAATAGTTGCAGAGAAAGAAGTGGTTGAAGATTTAGGAGATGCAGAACCTCCATGGGAAAGTCAAGTTATAGAGCCTCCTTCAAAGATGTTTGAAATTGATGTTGAGGAGGGTGTACAACCTCCAAGACATATCATGGCTAAAGACTTTGAAGAGGTTGATCAAGAGATGGAGATTAAAGAAGAAGAAGAAGCTTGCAAAGAGGTGAAAGTTGTCAAGGAAGAACTCAAGGGAGTGGAGCTTGATATCACTTTGCCAAAGTTGTTGGAAACCTCTCCATCTAAGTCACCATCATCCTTCACAACATTCAAGTGGGTAAAATTCATATCTTTTAGCTTTCTCATTCCACTTGAATATGGTTTACTTGAGACAGATGGTCAGCTTAGAGCTCTTTGTGGCTTTAAGAGCAAGAGGGAGATGGTTAGTGGTTGGCAACATAATCCTAGGTTCCTTGTGGTTGGAACTCGAAATCTAAATGCAAAGGTTGGTGTAAAGCTCAACTGAATGGGTCTAGGAAGTTGTTTGGCCGCTTTAGTGAGAATTCAGATTGCTTGCCACTCGGATGGAATAATGATGATCAACAAGAAGACGGGTGCAAAAGCAAGGTTTGGGACCCCGGAATTCATTCTGGCAATCAACACTCTTGGATTTTTGTCACTTGCTTTAACTTACATGAAGGCTTTCTGCGCCTAGTTTGGGATCCTGGAGGATACTGGAATTCCAAACATTGGTGGAGATTTTTGGATGAATTCAAGCACAAGCCACCATAACAGAGAGCTCCCCAAATGTCCAACTTAAGGACTTTAACTAAAAGTGCTAGGTGGGAGACAACCCACCATGGTATGATCGTCCCTTTTTCAGTTTTAATTCTAGTCTGTTTTTGTTTGTTTTTGAATTTTGATTGGACCTGGAATCATGCATAACATTCATATTAGCATTGCATTTTGCATTCTACATATAAAAAAAATCGCACGCGACGCAACAGCGTCGCTGACGTGTCTGTGTCACCAGTATGTTGGGAAGAAAACAAGATTGAACAGAGAGTCACGCGAAAGCGTGGCTGGAGGCGTGCCTTTGGCACAAATTGATCCACGTGACCGGGTCGCTGGCGCGTCCGCGTCATGTGAAAATGCTTCCCACGCGTCTGCGTCACCCACGCGAACGCGTGGCCCTGCAAAATCGATGTAAAGAGGTGTATGGCAGAGAGTTATAATGGAGCTGGGCTGGAATGATGCTAGAAGCACCAGCCCTACCACGCGAACGTGTACCCCACACGTCCGCGTCATTTTTAAAAGAAAGGCCATTCACGCGATCGCATCACCCACGCGACTGCGTCACCGAAAAAAGTTGGCAAAAGAGTTTCGAATAGAGAGTTGCGCGAACGCGAGGCTGCACTCGCGCCAATCGCACAAATCAGGCCACGCGATCGCGTGACCGACGCGTCCGCGTCACCTGACCTTATCGCGCACCACGCGACAGCGTCACTTACGCGTCCGCGTCACATGCGGTGCACAACTTATCTAGATCAGCCAAATATCTTATCTTTTCTTCCCCAATCGTAATTTCTTCTATCTTTTCTTCTTTCTTCTTTCTTTCTTACTTTATCTTTTTAACTTCTCATCCTTTTTTACTTCCATTCTATTTTACTTAATTTATCTGCATACTTTCATTCATTGCATTTTAATTTTGTGCATATTTTTAGTTTCTTTTCTAAATTTATTATTTTTCCATTGGTGTTAAATGTTCTTATTCCGCTGTTATATCTTTTCTGGTATTATTTGGTGCTTAGTGACTTGTTTTACACTGTTGGATGATATTTATCTGTCAACGCCAATCTTTTATGATATCTGTGTTCCTTTTTGCATTGACATGCATTTATATTGTCCTTCATTATCTGCTGTCTCTTCCCCTTTGTTGCAATATTTGCACTATTGATATGCCACGTACTTCTATTGTTTTCTCACTTGCATGTTGTAGCTACCATGTAATTGAGACCCTTATCATTTGGCATTAACCCACCCATACTTCATTTATTTTCTTATCTTTATTTCTGGGTTACTTTTCTTCCCTTTTTCTTTCAGGATGGCCACCCGGAAGACGTTTACATGGGAAGACAGACAAGTCCATCTGCAAAATCTTCAGAGAAAAGCATCAGTTAGAGCCACCCATCCACTTGCACATCTCAGCATGCACCGAGGACGGTGGAATCTTTAAGTGTGGGGAGGTCGATACCGATCTCCGTGGGTTAGTACCTTCCTGTCTCAACACCAATGTTTAAATTTTCTTTGTTTGTTAATTGCTGCATTTGCATGTTTGTTTGATTTTATGCATTTAGTTACTACTTGGTTGAAGTAATATTTTCTTTTTCAAGAAATTTTTATAGTATTTCACTAATTTAAATTGAAAAAAAATTTTGTTAAATTTGTTTGAAGTTGTATTTGGAACATGGTTTTTGAGCCAAAGAACACACAACCTGTGAGATTTTGAGCTTATTTATATGGTTACATTATTTAACCATAAATTTTTATTCTTGTGTGTTTTCTTCTCTATAATTGCAATCTTTACTTTGTTCCACTCTATATGTCCATTATTTAGTGTATTTACATGCTTGCATATGATTGAGGCCATTACTTGTTTTAAGCTTACTAATCCCAAATAAGCCTACATTTTACATCACCCTTGTTAGCCCCCTTGAGCCTTTTAATCTTCTTCTATTTTATAACCACATTACTAGCCTTAAGCAGAAAAACAAAATAAAAATCCCAAGTTGAATCCTTGGTTAGCTTAAGATAGATATTGTGTATAAATTAAGTATGGGGAATTTTAAGAGAAAATGGGATGATAGAAAAAAAAGGGAATTAAATTGAATAAGTTATTTCAAGGTTTGGGAAGCATGCTCATGTGAAATCAAAATAATTAAATTACCATGTGCATTGAAAAAAAATAATAATAAAAAAATTAAAAAATTAAAAAATAATAATAAAAAAATAATAAAAAAATTTTAAGTAATTAAATAAGGGGATACAAAAATTTTCCCAATGCAAAATAAAAAGAATCAATGCACATGGGACAAAATTCAAAAATAAGTTTGATACATGAGCATGTAATACAAAAGTGGGAAAAATTTGGGTAGCTAGGTAAAGCATTTTAAATTATTTAAAGTATGTATATGTTAGGTGAGATCTTAGACTAATCAAGGATTCACTTTGTTAGCTCACTTAGCCTTATTTATATATATATATATATATATATATATATATATATATATATATATATATATATATATCCTTACCTTTACCTCAGTCCCATTACAACCATAAAAAGACCTCATGATGTTTGCATTGATATGCTAAATATTTGTTGATTGGTTAGATGAAGAACAAGGTTGAGAAAGCATGACTAGAGAAGAGTAGAGTGATTACCCTATACACTTGAGAGATTAGAGTGATATACACTACTGGTAAGGGTTCAATGCTTGATTCTATGTTCCCTGCTTTCATGAGCTATCTTCTTACAAGTTTACTTGTCTTTTATTGTATAACTTGAATTAGTGAAATCTGAATTATTTTTGTCTTGGAGAACTTATTTACTTTTAACCAAGTAGGTAGAAACATTTTTGCACGTAGTTGCATTCACATAGATAGGTCGCATTTCATACATTCTACCATTTCTCTTCACTTTTATAGCTTCTCTTGAGCTTAGCATGAGGATATGCTAATGTTTAAGTATGGGGAGGTTGATAAACCACTATTTTATGGTTTATCTTGTGCTCAATTGAGTGGATTTTATCAATCTTTCATACACTTATTCATATGATTTGCATGAGTTTACGTTTTCCTTCCTAATCTTATGCTATGATTGAAAACATGTTTTCTGAGCCTTTAAACTACCGAATATTAATCCTCTCTTATTACCATTCGATGCCTTGATATGTGCGTTAAGTGATTTCAGAGATTACAGGGCAGGAATGGCTTGGAGGATGGAAAGGAAGCATGCAAAAGTGGAAGGAATACAAGAAGTTGAAGGAACTGCAAAGCTGTCAGCCTGACCTCTTCGCACTAAAATAGTCATAACGTGAGCTACAGAGGTCCAAACGACACGGTTCCAGTTGCGTTGGAAAGCTAACGTCTGGGGCTTCGATTTGATATTTAATATGCCATAGTTTCCCTGACGCTAGGCGACACGAACGTATGCTCCACGCGAACGCGTCGCAGTAACGAAAATCAGCATTGCAGATTTCTTCTCCAGCGATTTCTGGGCTGTTTTCGACCCAGTTTGCGACCCAGAAAACACAGATTAGACGCTATAAAGTGGGAGAATCCATACATTCATGAGGAGGCCTTCTGTTATTCACTTTTAATAATTTAGATGTAGTTTTTAGAGAGAGAGGTTCTCTCCTCTCTCTTAAGATTTAGGATTAGGATTCCTCTTAAAGGAATTAGGATTTCTTATTATTTCAACTTAAAATTTCTTCCGAGTTCCAGGTTCAATGTCCTTTTTATTTATTTTATCAATTTAACTTATGAACTCTTTATGTTTGGATTAATTTCCTTTTATTAATGCAATTGAGGTATTTCAGATTTATGGTTCTTATTTAGCTTTTTTATATTCTTGGCTTTAATTGATTAAATGGAGGCTCTTGAGTTATCAAATTTATCATGATTGATTGTTATGTCTGCTAATTGAATTGAATTCCACTAACTCTAGTCTTTCCTTAGGAGTTGGCTAGGACTTAGCTTGGGGATCTAACTAATTAGTGCACTTGACTTTCCCTTGCTTTTGTAAAGGTTAACTAAGTGAGATTAACTTCAATTCTCATAAGAATAACTAGGATAGGACTTCCGAATTTTTATACCTTGCCAAGAATTTTATTGGACATTAATTTATTAATTCCTGGAATTTATTTTCCTTGTTCAAACCTTTCAAAACCCAAAATACCATTTTCCATAACTAATAATAAGAACACATCCCTGCAATTCCTTGAGAAGACGACCCGAGGTTTGAATACTTCGGTTTATAAATTTTATTGGGTTTGTTACTTGTGACAACCAAAACGTTTGTAAAAAATGATGATTGCTTGGTTTAGAACGTTCTTTCACAACACCATAAGATGGAAAAGTACAAAGGCAGGGCGGCATAATTGTTGGAACGAGGTAAATCACTAGGATTAAGTGAGTGAATTAGTGTGACATTAGGAAAATAAGGGTGTGAGTTATAAATTAGACGCCTTTTAGAACACACTAGCATAAAAAGTGATGTCACAAAAGAAGCATGCACTTTACTTATCCTAGTGTGCTTGAGATGCTTTAAGTAAACTTGTAAGGTAAAACAAGCATTAAAGAAGCATGAAAGCATTCAAGCTAAAAGCATATGGATGCATATAATCATGAAACACAAGGCATTAAAGTAAATGCACAACATCCAATATCAAGAGTTTTCCTAATCAAAGAATAAGGTTCAAATCACATGGTGGCCAAATCATGCAATTCAAAAGGATTTAAGAGCTTGAAGGCAATGTCATGTACTTGGTATTCACAAAAGTGAAGCATGAAAAACTCAAAACCAAGTAGCAACATATAACCTCAAAAATAGAATCCAACAAAGATTATAAACATAATGATGTTAAGAAAACATCCCTTTTTAATACTCAGCAACAATTAATGGTAAACAAGAATAACAATCCAACACTTACAATGAAAAAGAGAAAATGAAATGAATACTAACTAAAACTAACTAATCATCTAACTAACTAACTAATTAACTAACTAAAATAAGTGGTTATCAATGGTGTTTGGGAGTGTTGGATGAGGGGTAGAAGAAGGGAAGAAGAAAGGAGAAGGAAAGAAATGGAAAGAGGAGAAGAAAAGAAATGTGTTGAAGAAAGGACATCAGCGCGTACGCGTGCATGGCGCGTGCGCATCGATGGCTTATTTCGAGAGTGGCGCGTACGCATCATGTACGCGTACGCGTGAGTTGGTTTGTGCCTCGGGAACAGTGCGCACTCAACACTCGCACAACTCTCGGGTCAATGTATGGAGGAGTGAAAATTTGGTATCCACGCGTACGCGTACATGGCGCGTGCGCGTGGATAGGTGAAAGTGCTTGATGCACGCGTACACGTGCTGTGCACATACGCGTGGATGGTGCTCTGTTTTTTTCAAAAATTTTTTATGTTTTTGCACCAATCCAAGCATTCCAAACCTCCAAACAGCTACCAAAACACCATAAAACCTTATTTAACATACTAAACTACCAAATTAACTCAACGAATCAATCAAAACATGAATTTAAACTAATTACCAATATGTACAAAAAGAGAAAATGAAAAGAATTTACCATGGTAGGGTGTCTCCCACCTTGCACTTTTGTTTATTGTCCTTAAGTTGGACTTATGGGGAGCTCCTCATCAAGGTGGCTTGTGCTTGAATTCATCTTTAAACATCCACCAATGCTTGAGTCTCCAATAAGCTCTATTCTTTAAATTTAACATCTTCAAGCCTTGATGGAGTTCCTCACAAGCTATGAGCTCCCAAAGGTGATCCTCATGTATTCCCGGATCCCATATCTTATTTCTACACCCATCTTTGAGTTGATTATCATTATTCCACTTGGGTGGCACAATCTTGGAATTGTCATTCAAGCAACCAAACAATATCCTAGACCCAAGCAATCTAGTTCTACACCAACCATTGCAATTAAGCTTTGAACGTGTAGCCATCATGAACCTAGAGTGATATTTCCAACCACTAGCCATCTCCCTTTTGCTCTTAAAGCCACAAAAATATCTAAGTTGACCATCCGTTTCAAGCAAACCATATTCAAGGGGAATAATAAAGCTTAAGTACAAGGAATTTACCCACTCGAATGAAAGAATGGATGGTGATGGCTTGGGGAGAGGTATCTCCAATGTCCTTGCAAGCTTTACTCCCTTATATTCTTCTTTGATTGCCTCCACCTCTTCATAAACGTCTTCACTTTCAATCCTTTGTTCATCAATTTCCTCTAACTCTTCTCCATCACTCAAATCATAAATGGGAGGAAGGGAAAAATCTACCTCCACATTGCTTTCCATCTCATTGGGAGAAGGTTCTTCAAATTCAAAGGATTCACCACCAAGAAGATTGGATGCATGGTCTTCATCTCCAAGAAAACTCAATTCTTGCTTCATTCCCTCCAAGTCTTCATTCAAATATTATTTTGAAGGTTGTGCAAATTCACTCTTCTTGGAGAGGTTCTCTTCAACTTTAGGTTCCCAAGGAGGTTCCGCATCTCCTAAGTCTTCAATCACTTCTTCCTCTTCTTCAATGAGCATAGGCTCTTCCAATTGCTCTAGTACAAAATAACATTCCTCATTTTCCACCGGAGTTTCCAATCTCTCCTTCATGCTATGCTTTTCAATTAGTTTTCCACATGTGACCATGGGAGTGCTTTGAGTGCTCAAGTATTGGGAGGCTAGAGTGCTTACCACCTTGGTCAAGGTAGCCACACTAGTGTCTCTCTTTGCATTTCTCCTTGCCCTTGAAGTATAAGGCTAAGGATTTCATTCATGGAGGATTGGAGTGGATAAGAGGGTTCATTGTCTTGGAGAAAGGGTTCATAATAGGAAGGTGGTTCTTCTTGGTAAGGATGTGGTGGTGTATATTGAGATGGTTCTTGGGAGTAGTAGTCTTGGAATGGTGGTTCCATGTATGGCTCATATGGTTCAAAAGGTGGTTGGTATGGTGGATATGGATCAAGGTCATATGGAGGTGTTTGGTGAAAGTAGGCTTGTGAGTGTGGTTAAGGTTCATGTTGAGGATATGATTCATAGGCATATAGTGGTGGTTCTTGAAAGTCACAAGGAGATTCACCATAGCCATTGGATAATGTATGCATCATAGAATGGCTCTTCTTCATAGTGCATTGGTGGAGGTTGTTGCCATGAAGATTGATCATATGCATATGGCTCCTCCCACCTTTGGTTATCCCATCCTTGATACGCATCCTCATTGTAGCTCTCATTTCCTACAACATAGTTAGAACCAAACTCATAGCCAAAGTGAAAATTCATGGTGAAAAGAGAAAATAAGAAACAAAATCTAATGGAAAACAAGAGAAACAAAATTCTATAACTAGCAAATAAAGCAAAAAGCAAGATATTCACACTATTCACATATATACAATAACCAATAACATAACACCATTGCAAATCCCCGGCAATGGTGCCTTTTTAATGAGAAGATTTTTGACGATCTAGAATTTCACAATTGAGTTCTCGTTGCAAGTATAGTTTCTAAACCAACAATAATCCTTTCATACAAAAATTTGTTTGTCACAGGTACAAACTCCTAAAATCTATAAACCGAAGTATTTAAACCTCAGGTCGTTCTCCCTAGGAATTGCAATAAAGTGTCCTTGTTATTGGTTATGAAGTATGTTTGGGGTTTTTGAGATAGGAGACAAGAAATGTAAAATGCAATGAAAATAAACTAATAACTATGAAAAGCTCTTGGCAAGGTTATGAGAACTAGAAGTCCTATCCTAGTTATCCTCCTCAATTGTGATCATAAATTGTCCATTGCTACCACTTAGTTAACCTCTAACCATGGAGGAAAGTCAAGTGGATGAATTAACTTGATTCCACAAGTCCTAGCCAACTCCCAAGGAAAAGACTAGCTTTAGTAGTATCCAAATCAATTAGCAACTTCTAATTATCAATCTACAAAGGAATTAGATAACTCAAGCGTCACTAATTACTCTACCAAAGCCAAGAGGAATAAAATCTACACTAAAATTCAACCAAGCATTTTATCAAACACTTGGAAGGCAAATGAATAAAGCATAGTAAATCAATAACAAGAGTAAAATCTAACAACAATTAATTGCAAAGAATTAACAACAACAACTAAAAGAAGCACAATTATTATGAATTACCTCAAATTGAATTGGAAGAAAATAAAAGGAACAAGAGTAGATCTACAATAAAGCATAGAAACAACATAAAGGAAATTACAACAAAAGAATAGAAGAAGATTAATGTAACAACAAAGAATTGAAAGGTAGAAGAAGATGAAAGCATGAATTAAAACCTAGATCTAAGAACTAAACCTAATCCTAATCCTAATTCTAGAGAGAAGTGAGAGCTTCTCTCTCTAAAAACTAACTTTCGCTCCAAAACTAATCTAAACTAAACTAATGATCAAATGTATCTAAAGTCTGTTGATTCCCCTTCAATCTTTGGCTTAAATAGCATCAGAAATGAGTTGGATTGGGCCCACAAGGCTTCTAAAATCGTTGGCCACGGGTTGCATTAAGTGAAGCATGTGCCACTATCGGCACATCCGCGCACCTTGCGTGTGTGCACCCCTATGTGCGAATGCAACTATGGTTCGAAGCCTTGGATGTTAGCTTTCCAACGCAACTGGAACCGTATTATTTGGACCTCTGTAGCTCAAGTTATCGTCGTTTAAGTGCGAAGAGGTCGGCTTGACAGCTTTTGCGATTCCTTCATTTCTTCATGAGTTCTCCATTTTTACATTCTTTTCCTTCATTCCCTTGATCCAATCTTTGTCTCCTAAATCTGAAATCACTTAACAAATATATCAAAGCATCTAATGGAATCAAGGTGAATTAGATTTAGCTATTTTAAGACCTCAAAATCATGTTTTCACTCTTAAGCACAATTAAAGGAGAAGTTATAAAACCATGCTATTTCATTGGATAAATATGGGAAAAGATGATAAAACCTCTAAATTCAACACAAGATAAACCCTAAATATGGGGTTTATCAGCCAACCTTGGGCTGACACTGTCCCCCGCGCATAATCTCACTCACGCGTGCACGCACCTGGCGCATACGCGTCCTCTACCAATCTGCGCATCGGCGCGTGGGCGTGCATGACGCGTCCGCGTCGCAAAAAAAAAGAGAGTTTTTTTTTCTCATCTTCCATTTTCTTTTGTCCATTGCATTCACATACTTTTTTTCTTTGCATTTTCATTTTGTTTTTATAGCCTGTTTTTACTTTCTTTTTTTTGAGCTTCTTATTTGAATAATGGTGTTGAATTTTCTTACTCAATTGTTGATAATTTCTTGGTTAATCTTGGTGCTTCTTGACTTGTTTGATATTGATGGGTAATGAAATTTCTAACTCATTGCTTAACCCTTGATGATCCTTGTATCCTTTGTGCATTGATATGAGCTTGCATGTCTTCCATGACCCACTCTTTCTAGTTGAACTTGATGCTTTTGAGTGCCCTTTATGCTTTGACTTTACTCTTGCATCAAGTATTAGTTGATATGCCCTTCACATGTATTTCTCTCTCGCTTACATGCGTAGCTAACATGTAGTGAGAACCTTACTTTTATTTGGCATTAGCCCCCGCCTATGTTCTATTTGCTTTGATATCTTTGTTGTAGGCTTAATTTTCTTTCTTTTTCTTTCCTTTTAGGTTGGCCACCAAGAAGGAAAGGAATGAAAGGCTTCTAAATGGGGCAACAAACAAGTTCATCCACACAACCTTTTGAAGGAGTTCATCAATTGTAGCAACCCGTCCACCTTGCTCTTCTTTGCATGCACCGAGGACGGTGCAAATTTCTAAGTGTGTGGAGGTCGTTCGACTGACCTCCATGGGTAACAACTTCCTTTTTCAACACTAATTCTTGATTTTCTTTGTTAGTTAGTTGTTTCATTGCATGATAGGTTGTATGATAGTTAGAATTTGTACATATTTTACCACTTCTTCTTATGTTAGGACTACTTGGTTAGGGTGATGATTTCTTTTCCAAGAAAAATTGTTTTGGGGCACCCTACCAATTTAAAAAAAAAATTTTTTTGTGATAAACTTGCTTGAAGAATTTATTTTGGAACATGGTTTTTGAGCTAAGAACACAAGCATGTGAGTTTTGACCCCAATTGTGTGGTTGCATCTTATAACCACTTATTTCCATTCTTGTGTGCATTGTTCTCTATCTATGATTGTAATCTTTGATTTGTTTGATTCTTTATGTCCATTATTCCATGTATACATGCATTATATGATTGAGGCCATCATTTCATTTAGCTTACTTACCCAAATAGCCTACCTTTAATCAACCATTGTTAGCCAAATTTGAGCCTATTTAATCCCTTTTGTTCTTAATTTCAGCACATCACTACCCATAAGCGAAAAACAATAAATGTCCTTAATTTGGATCTTTGATTAGCTTAGGCTATTGAGGGTGTGTATCATTTGGGTATGGGAAACTTGGGACATTGGTTGAGGTAAAAATGTTATTTTTATTTTTGTTGAAAATATTGGGAATTGGGTACATATTCATACACTATATGTAAAACCATATGCATTGATACGTTTGTATATACTTAAAAAAATGATAAAGAAAAAAAAAGAACATACATATATATAAAAAATATATATATTGAAAAAGAAAAAAAGAGAAAAAGAAATAAAAAGGGGACAAAAATGCCCCAAAGTAAAGTTCAATAAAAAATCAATGCATATGGAATGTGAATTAAAAAGAATGCATGAGTATGTGAAAAAGTGGGAATCATGGGTAGCTAGGTTGTGTATTAGAATTGTATAGCTTGTTATATGTGTTAGGTGAGAGCTTAAGCTAATCAAAGATGAAAATTTGAAGCTCACTTGACCATATGCATCCTACCTTGACCTTAGCTCCATTACAACCTATGAATAAGTCCTCATAATGAATGTATGCATGCATTAAATAATTGTTGATTGTTAGATGAAAAACAAATCTTGGAAAGCTTGAGTAGAAGAGAATTGAGTGATCAATCCTATAGACTTGAGCGACTAGAGCGGATACACTTCCGGTGAGGGTTTGATGCTCAATTCCTTGTCCCCAGCTTTCATGAGCTTTCTTCTTGCAAGCCTAATTGAACTTCATTTTGATATTTGAATTGGTAGGATTCACGAATCATCATATGATCTTAGCCCTACTTGTTCATACATGCTCTTGGAGATTGATTTGCTTTTGACCAAGTAGGTAGAATCATCTTGCATTTAGTTGCATTCATATAGATAGGTGTATATAGTTTATTTACATTGAATAAATGTTCATACCCCTTTTCTTGTCCTTCTTTATTCTTAGCATGAGGACATGCTTGGTTTAAGTGTGGGGAGATTTGATAAACCCCAATTTTGTGGTTTATCTTGTGCTTAATTTGGGGGATTTTATCACCTTTTCTCACATTTATTCAATGAAATAGCATAGTTTTACAATTCTCCCTTGATTTGTGCTTAAATGTGAAAATATACTTTTTAGGCCATAAAATAGCTAAATTTAATCCACTTTAATTTCATTCGATGCCTTGATATGTTTTTTAAGTGATTTCAGGTTCATAAGGCAAGTATTGGATGGAAGAAGTGAAGAGAAAAGCATGCAAAGTGGGAGAACTCGTGAAGAAATGAAGGAACCGTAAAGCTGTCAAGCCTGACCTCTTCACACTCAATCGACCATAACTTGAGCTACAGAGGTCCAAATGAGGCGGTTTCAGTTGTGTTGGAAATCTAACATCTGGGGCTTCGAAATGATATAAAATTTTATATAGTTTTATGACGTATAAGGGCGCGCATGCGCACTGTACGCGTGCGCACCATTGGAGCACGTGGTTCACTAAAGTGAAATCGTGGTCAGCAATTTCTAGAGCATTTTGAGCCCAATCTAACTCATTTCTGATGCTATTGAACCCAAGGATTGAAGGGGGAATGAACAAAGTAGTCATAGTTTACTTTTCATCATGTTTTAGGATAGAATTCTAGAGAGAGAGGCTCTCTCCTCTCTCTAGATTTAGGATAGTAATTAGGGTAAAATTAGGTTAATCTCTCTCAAATTTGTCTTTTAATTCTTGTTTTGATTTCAATTCTCTTTATATTTTAGTGTTCTATTGCCTTAATCTTCTTAGTTTTTCTTGTTAATTTCTTGTTTTGCTCTCTTTTATGTTGATGAACCATTGTTGGATCTTGATTTCTTTTAATGCAATTTTATGTTTCTATGTCCTTTTTATGTTCATCTTAATTGCTATTGTTGATTTCATGCTTGTGGTAGTCATGGGTTTCTTTAATTCTTGCATTTGGTGATGTTTACTGATGAGCGGATAATTTATACGCTTTTTGATATTATTTTTAGTATGTTTTTAGAAGAATCTAGTTACTTTTAGGGATGTTTTCATTAGTTTTTATGTTAAATTCACATTTCTGGACTTTACTATGAGTTTGTATGTTTTTCTGTGATTTTAAGTATTTTCTGGCTGAAATTGAGGGACTTGAGCAAAAATCAGATTCAGAGGTTGAAGAAGGACTGCTGATGCTGTTGGATTCTGACCTCCCTGCACTCAAAATGGATTTTCTGGAGCTACAGAACTCAAAATGGTGCGCTTCCAATTGCGTTGGAAAGTAGACATCCAGGGATTTCTAGCAATATATAATAGTTCATACTTTGTCCAAGTTTAGATGACACAAACTGGCGTTCAACGCCAGCTCTCTGCCCAATTCTGGCGTCCAGCGCTAGAAACAAGTTGCAAAGTGGAGTTCAATGGCACAAAAGCTGGCGTTCAACTCCAGGAATGACCTCTCCACGTGTAGACTTCAAAGCTCAGCCCAAGCACACACCAAGTGGGCCCCGGAAGTGGATTTATGCATCAATTACTTACTACTGTAAACCCTAGTAGTTAGTTTATTATAAATAGGACCTTTTACTATTGTATTAGAGATCTTTGGAATCTTCTTTGGACGCCTGGTTCTTAGATCAGAGGGGCTGGCCATTCGGCCATGCCTGGACCTTTCACTTATGTATATCCAAACGGTAGAGTTTCTGCACTCCATATATTAAGGTGTGGAGCTCTGCTGTTCCTCAAAGATTAATGCAAAGTACTACTGTTTTTCTATTCAATTCATCTTATTTCGCTTCTAAGATATTCATTCGCACTTCAACCTGAATGTGATGAACGTGACAATCATCATCATTCCCCATGAACGCGTGCCTGACAACCACTTCCGTTCTACATTAGATTGAATGAGTATCTCTTAGATCTCTTAATCAGAATCTTCGTGGTATAAGCTAGATTGATGGCGGCATTCATGAGAGTCCGGAAAGTCTAAACCTTGTCCGTGGTATTCCGAGTAGGACTCTGGGATTGAATGACTGTGACGAGCTTCAAACTCGCGATTGCTGGGCGTAGTGACAGACGCAAAAGGAGGGTGAATCCTATTCCAGCATGATCGGGAACCTCAGATGATTAGCCGTGCTGTGACAGAGTATTTGGACCATTTTCACAAGAGGAGGGGAAGTAACCATTGACAACGGTGATGCCCTTGCATAAAGCCAGCCATGGAAAGGAGTAAGCCTAATTGGATGAAGACAGTAGGAAAGCAGAGGTTCAGAGGAACAAAAGCATCTCTATGCGCTTATCTGAAATTCTCACCAATGAATTACATCAGTGTTTCTATCCTTAGTTTATTATTTACTTTCGAAAACTCCATAACTATTTTATATCCACCTGACTGAGATTTACAAGGTGACCATAGCTTGCTTCATACCAACAATCTCCGTGGGATCGACCCTTACTCACGTAAGGTTTATTACTTGGACGACCCAGTGCACTTGCTGGTTAGTTATATTGAAGTTGTGACAAATTATGAATTGAGATTAGAGCACCAAGTTTTTGGAGCCATTACCAGAGATCACAATTTCGTGCACCATTTACTTTTCTTGCACTCTAGGTGTTTGATAAAATGCTTTCACTAGTTTTTGAGTAGTTTTCTTTACTCTAGGCATAGGCTAAGGGAATTGAGTGACCTTGAGTCATTGGGTCTCAATGATTTGGTGATTTAAGAACCCTTGGTGATCAATTTGATACTCATTGACACCAACCCACTACTAATCTAATTAGTAAATAGGTTGGGACTTATGGGTTGATGTGATCAAGCCTATTTGACTTACTTCAAGCTTAGGAGTAGATCTTACGTACTTAAAGCTTTTGGAAGTAGACTTAATGGGTTGGACTCTTATAATTATCAATATTTGGTTTGTAGACAAGGATGGTGATCTCAATCACCTATCTCTAGCCAAGAGTACTTTTTCCTTATTTTATTAGTTCTTGTTATTTTACTTTCTTGTCATTTATTTTTTTGCAAAATATAAAATCAAACCCCTTGTTCTTCATAGCCAATAATTGAGCATTTCATTGCAATTCCTTGTGAGACGACCCAGAGTTCAAATACTCCGGTTAATTTTCATTTGGGATTTGTTACATGTGACAACTCAAATTTTTGATTGGGAGGATTGTTTGTTGGTGTAGAACTATACTTGCAACGATAATTCATTCATTTGAGGAAATTCTATACCATCACAACGATTCATCTATCACTCGCTAGTTATCTCCTTAGTTTCTTGTGTTCCTTCCATTTTTGTAAGCTTCCTCTCCATTCTCTAAGCCATTCCTGCCCTATAAAGCCTGAAACACTTAACACACGGATCACGGCATCGAATGTTATAAAGGAGAATCAAAATACACAATTTAAAGACTTCTAGGAAGCAAGTTTTCAGCCATAGAACGAAACTAGGAAGGGATTGTAAAATCATGCAAATCATATGAACAAGTGGGTAATGACTTGATAAAAACCACTCAATTAAACACAAGATAAACCATAAAATAGTGGTTTATCAGTATTCAAAGCTTATGTAAATTTCAGTATGAATAGTTAGCCTGTCCCAAGTATAGGTTCATTAAGTCTATACTGAAAATGGTTTAACTTTTCATATAGTACCTAACCCTAGTCGCAACTCAAGGACTAACTATGTTGCCCTAGTTCGTTCGCTAGTCTCTGTCTATTTTTCTGTCATTAATACTTTACAGACTTTTTCTTCAATTTTTATCTTTTCTTCAATTTTTTATCTTTCTTTTATCTTTGCCTCACTAATATGTTTTTACCACTCCCTAAGTGTTTTATGAAGGTAATTATGAGATTCTGCGCTTAAAGTTGTCTTTCTAAAGCTTTTACAGAAAACTGCATTTTCTGTATTATTTTATTATTTTTATTAAAATATTATTTTTAATTAAATATTATTATTTATTATTTTATCATTAAATTTTCAAAAATACCCCACTTTAACCTTTAACCTTTAAAATTTATTTTTTACCACCCGTAAATTTTAATATTTCTACTTTAACCATCCTAACTTTCAGAAATTAGAAAATAACCCCTCAAACACCAAAATATTTACTTCCTTGCCCTTTCTAAGATCTAAAAGGTGTTCTTCAATGTTCTTCATCACATTCAAAGTTTTCTTCGTAAATTCTTCAGATTCTTTCTCTGTTTTTACCCGTTTTTCAGTCTTTTTAGCAACCGATTTTTACCATAATTCATAATAAATTCCCAGCCACTAAAACCCCATATTTTTCACATGATTTAAACATAAATTGAATCCCAATTTATGGGTTAGGGTTTCATTTTCCAGCTGCCACAAGAACACAAGTTCATAGCTTGAATTTCATCAAATTTCATCAAATTTTCACCAAATTTCAACAAGAATTACTCATATAAACAATCAATTTCAAGCACAGCCAAACCAGTAATATGAGAATAGAACATGTATTATGAGGCCTTAGCATTGCTAAAGTCATCATAGAGTGCTGGTGCAAAGCTACACCAGTAAACTGTAAACCCGGTTAAATGGATTTCCTATTTTTAATTAAAACAGACCAAGTAACCTTATAATATCATTCAAGCATATTCTAATACTAATATAATGATAATATTATACTATTATCTCTCTTCTCTCATGAATCAAGTTCGGATCGTCAAACAGAGACTATTTACGAAAAATAGAACCAAAACTCCTAACCGATACGATTCAAAAACTAGGTTCTTTGTGATTGCGTTATCGAGCTTATCTCCCCTAAGGTCCTGAATTAAAGATAATATAATTACAATGAGGATTGAGATGCTTGATGATACAACAGAGGTGTTCCCTTTACTGATCTTCCGGAGGATTCCGTGCCTTTAGAAAAGATCTCGCATACTCGAAAATCAAGGTTGTTATATGATGCTATCCTACAAATAATTGCTTTCCCTTTGCCCAAGCTTGAATTCTGCATGAAATAGCTTTAGAAATGAGTTAGATTTGGGCCTGGAAAGCTCAGAAATTGCCACCAGCGAATTCACTTTAAGTGAGTCACGTGCCTGACGTCACGCATGCGCGTGGACGACGCGTGCGCGTCGCTGGCCAAAACTCCAACTCACGCGTACGCGTGGGTGACGCATGCTCGTGGCTTGCAAATCTTCAATGCAAGCGTACGCATGGATGACGCGTGCACGTGGCCTTCAATTTTCCAAATGCTCATTTCTTCATGAATTCTCCACTTTGTATGCTTCTCTCTTCACTTCTTCCATCCAATACTTGACTTATGAATCTGAAATCACTCAACAAACATATCAAGGAATCAAATGAAATTAAAGTGAATTAAAATTACCAATTTTATGGCCTAAAAAGTATGTTTTTACACTTAAGCACAAATTATGGGAGAATTATAAAACAATGCTATTTCATTGAATAAATGTGAGAAAAAGGTGATAAAATCCCCTAAATTAAGCACAAGATAAACCACAAAATTAGGGTTTATCAAAACCTCCCCACACTTAAACCAAGCATGTCCTCATGCTAAACTCAAGAAAGAAACAAAGGGTACGTACCAACATTTATTCAATGCAAACTATCTATATGCAACCTACCTACATGCAACTATCTAAATGAATACAACTACTTGGTCAAAATAAATCAATTCCCAAGAATACATATACAAGTACAAGGGCTAAAGCAATAGCAATCAAATCAACCCACATTTGAATTGAATTATTAAAAAGATTTTACAAACTTCCAAGAAAAGATGATCATGGGTGAAAACATGTAATTGAGCGATCGAACCCTTACCGGAGGTGTATCCGCTCTAGTCACTTAAGTGTATGGGGTTGATTCACTCAATTCTCCCTTAATCATGCTTTCCAAGATTTGTTTTTCATCTAACAATCAACAATTATTTCATGCCTGCATACAAATATCATGAGGACTTATCCTGGGTTGCAATGGGGCTAGGGTCAAGGTAAGGATGCATATGGTCAAGTGGACTACCTATACAATTCAAAGCTAACCTAACTACCCATTCTTCACTTTTTTACACACTCATGCATTCCCTTTTTTTATCACCACACATATGCATTGATTTTTATTGAACTTTACTTTGGGGCATTTTGTCCCCTTTTTATTGCTTTTCTTTTTCTTCTTTTTTTTTTCTATTTTTTTCTTTTATATATATATATATATATATATATATATATATATATATATATATCCTTTTTATTTTTCTCATTTTTTTCAAACTAAAATATACACAAAAGCATCAATGCATATGGTTTAAATATAATTGATACATGAGTATGTACCCAATTCCCATGATTTTCAACAAAACCACAAAATACACTTTTATCTCTACCCAAAGTTCCCAAATCTCCCAAAATCAAATGATAAACACTGTCACTAGCCTAAGCTAATAAAAGATCCAAATTAAGGACATTTATTATTTTTCGCTTAGGGCTTGTAATGTGCTAAAATTAAGAACAAAAGGGTTAAGCATAGGCTCAAAGTTGGCTAACAATGGTAGGTAAAAGGTAGGCTATTTGGGTAAGTGAGCTAATTGAAACAATGGCCTCAATCATATAAATGCATTCATACACAAAATAATGGACATAAAGAATCAAACAAATCAAAGATTACAATCATAGAAAGAAAATAATACACACAAGAATGAAAATAAGTGGTTATATGATGTAACCACACAATTGGGCTCAAATCTCGCATGCTTGTGTTCTTAGCTCAAAAATCATGTTCCACAATACATAGTTCAAGCAAGTTCTAAAAAAATTTGTTTTTCAGCTCAATTGGGATACCCTATAGATAAATTTCTTGAAAATTTCATTATTTTGACTAAGCTTATTATATATATATATATATATATATATATATATATATATATATATATATATATATATATATAAACTAAGAGAATGCAATAAAAGTTCCTAAAAGTCCTAAAAATAAAATGCAAAAGTGTTGGGATAAAAAATTTGTCATCCAAAAATAGCCGATCGGTCGGACAACATCCCCACACTTAAAGGTTTGCACCGTCCTCGGTGCATTCAAAGATGAGCAAGGGGGTACAGCAACTCTCCGGGTTGCCACCTTCAGCTGGTGGATCAACCGGTGCTACATGTTCTTTCTCCCACTTCCATTTTTTTGCTTATGGTGCATCAGTCATGGAAACTAGAAAATAATACCGTAAGATGATACAAAAACAAGGAAGCATAAATTATTGGAATGAGGTGAATCACTAGAATGGAGTGAGTGAATTAGTGTGACATTGATGAAAAATAGGTGTGTGGGTTCTCAGATTGCACGCGGTTTAGAACACACACACACTAACATAAAGAGTTATGTTCACAATGATACAGAAAAAGCATGCACTTCACTCATTCTAGTGTGCTTGAAATACTTTAAAAGACTTTTAGGTTAAGATACAAACAAGTAGTGAAGAAGCATAAAAGCATTCAAACAACAATCAAGTAATTGTGAAATTGGATAATTCATGTGTATTGATTGATGTGCAAAAAAAATTGGTGGACCAAATGAAATATAGAGCTCACACATCAACAATGACACATATTAAAATTTGTTTGCAGCACCTAAGTGACATAGAGGTGGAACACGTGGGTGCTATGGAACACGTGGGTGATAGAAGTGAAAATCAATCACATAGCAAGCATGGTTCACAAAGCATAGAAAGCTCAAAAATATGTCACTAGGTAAGCTTTCGATCCAATTTCACAATTCCACAATCTCAATGCATGAAATAAGTGATGTGAATAAGGGTCAATCATAACAAGCATCACCTAAAAAAATGAACGATGAATGATGAATGCATGGTAGCCAAAACATGCAATTCAAAAGGGTAAAGATGCTTGAAGGCAATATCACATGTACTTAGTATTCACAAAATTAAGCATGAAAAGTTCAAAACCAAGTAATAAGGTGTAACCTCAACAAAAATCCAACAATGGCAATTAACAACAATGATGTTAAAACAACATCTTATCGGTAATAAGCAACAATGGATAGCAAATAAGATCAATAATCCAACACTCATAAGAAAAAGTAAAAAAAAAATGAAAATCAAACTAACTAAACCACTAACGAAAATAACTGGTAATAGATTGTGATTGGTAGTGTTGGATGATGATCGAAGGGTGGAAAGAAAAGGGGAGAGAAGAAAGAAGAAGGAAAGAAATGGAAAGAAGAGAAGAAAAGAAGGTGGGTGAAACAGGGCAATCCACACGTGCGCATGGAATGACGCGTGCGCACGGTGAGGTGAAAGGGGATCGACGCGTATGCGTGATGGGTTACTCAGAGAAGCGACGCGTACGCGTGGGCCACGCATACGCGTGGGCCACTGATAAACCACTATTTTATGGTTTATCTTGTGCTCAATTGAGTGGATTTCATCAACTCTTTACCCACTTATTCATATTATTTGCATGATTTTACATTTGCCTTCCTAATTATGTGCTATGATTGATTACATGTTTCTTTGGCCTTATATTTGCTTATTATTAATCCTCTCTTATTACCATTAGATACCTTGATATGTTTGTTAAGTGTTTTCAGATATTATAAGGCAGGAATGGCTTGGAGGATGGGAAGAAAGCATGCAAAAGTGGAAGGAATGCAAGAAGTTGGAGAAATTGCTAAGCTGTCCAGCCTGACCTCTCTGCACTCAAATGGCTATAACTTTAGCTACAGAGGTCCAAATGACGCGGTTTCAGTTGCGTTGGAAAGCTAACGTCCGGGGCTTCGAATTGATATATAATATCTTATAGTTTCCTTGACGCTAAGCGACGCGACCGCGTGATCCATGCGGCCGCGTCGCAATGACAGAAATCTAGCGTGGCAAAATTCGAAACCAGCGAATTCTGGACTGTTTCTGACCCAGTTTGTGGCCCAGAAAATACAGATTAGAGACTATAAAGTGGGAGAATGCATCCATTCATAAAGGGGGCTTCCATAATTCATAATTTTAGGAGTAGATGTAGTTTTTAGAGAGAGGTTCTCTTCTCTCTCTTAGGATTAGGATTTAGGATTTCTCTTAGTTTGTGGCCCAGGTTCTTTATTTTTATTTATTTTTCCAATTTAATTTATGAACATCTATGCCAGATTTAATTTCTTTTGTTAATGCAATTCGAGGTATTTCAGATTTAAGATTGCTTTGCTTTATTTATATTGATGCTCTGTTTAAGATTGCTTTTAATTTAAATTAGATATTTTCTCCCTTTTGGCTTTGGTTAGGTAATTGGTAACACTTGAGTTGTCAAACTCAGGAGTGGTTGAAATTGGCTGATTTTGCTTTAGCTAGGATTACTCTAACACTAGTCTCTCCACAGGAGTTGACTAGGACTTGAGGATCAAGCTAATTAGTCCACTTGACTTAACTAAGTGGGATTGAAATCCAATTCTCATCACATCTGATAAGGATAACAAGGACAGGATTTCCAGTTCTCATACCTTGCCAAGAGTTTATTTTACAGTTATTTATTTATTTTTATTGCTTTGAAAATATACCTGTGCACATTGCCCAAACTCCAAATTTCTCAAAATCCCCAATTTACAATCTTCATAACCAATAATAAGAACATACCTCCCTGCAATTCCTTGAGAAGACGACCCGAGGTTCAAATACTCGGTTATCAATTTTAAAAGGGGTTTGTTACTTGTGACAACCAAAACGTTTGTACGAAGGGATTTCTGTCGGTTTAGAGAGTATATCTACAACGCGAATGTTTTTATGACATTCTTTATTGGCAAAAATCTCAACGTCAAAATGGCACTGTTGCCGGGGAGTGGAGCTTGCAATTTCATTAAAAACACCTCTCCCTAAGTTACCATCATCCTTCACAACATTCAAGTGGGTAAAATTCATATCCCATAGCTTTCTAATCCCACTTGAATATGGGCTACTGGAGATGGATGGTCAACTTAGAGCTCTTTGTGGCATTAAGAGTAAGAGGAAGATGGCGAGTGATAAGAATTGTCAAGCAAGGTTCATCATGGTTGGAAGCTTTAAGTTTAAACGCAAAGGTTGGTATAAAGCTCAACTGAATGGGTCTAGGAAGCTGTTTGGTCGCTGCAGTGAGAATTCAAATTACTTATCACCCAGCTGGAAAAATATAAATCCCGACAAAAATGGGTGTAAAAGTAAGGTTTGGGATCCTGGAATTTGTTCTGACATCCAACACCCTGGGAGCCTAAGAATCTTTTTAAAGCTGCTCAAGGGTTTTACATGCCTAGTTTGGGACCCCGGAGGTTACTGGAATCACAAACACTGGTGGAGATTCCTGGATGAGTTCAAGCATAAGCCACCATAACAGGAAGCTCATCAAATGTCCAACTTAAGGACTTTAACTAAAAGTGCTGGGTGGGAGACAACCCACTATGGTATGACCGTTCATTTTTCATTTTTATTTAGTTTTATTTGTTTGCAAGTTTTATTTTGCATCACATTCATATTAACACTGCATTCTGCATCTTTTCAGATTAAAAAAAAAAAGCGAGCACGCGACGCGGTCGCATCAGCGACGCGTCCGCGTCACAAGGAGAAAAGAGAAAATAAAAACGAACAGAGAGTCACGCTAGAGCGAGGCTAGAGGCGTGCCAGTGGCACAATTTGTCCCACGCGACCGCGTCGCTAACGCGTCCGCGTCGCAGGGGAATACTGGCCTCCCACGCAATCGCGTGCCCCACGCGGCCGCGTGACCTGAAAATCGACGTCAACCAGGTGCATGGCCGAAAGTTGAGCTGGAGTTGGGCTGGACTCGTGCTGGAAGCCCAAGCCCTACCACGCGAACGCGTGCCCCATGCGTCCGCGTCATTTTTAAAAAAAAGGCCACTCACGCGATCGCGTCGACCACGCGACCGTGTCACCCAGGATTTTGGCAATACTAAGTTTTGAACAGAGAATTGTGCGACCGCGAGGCTGCACTCGCGCCACTAGCACAAATCAAGTCACGCGATCGCATGTCCCACGCGTTCGCGTCGCCTAACCTTATTGCGCACCACGCGACCGCGTCACCCACGCGACCGCGTCGCCAGCGTCGTACAACCTATCCAGATTAGTGCCAATTTTCTTATCTTTTCTTCTCCGAATCCTTATTCTCTTATATTTTCTTATTTCTTTCTTCTTCCTCTCTTATTTTCTCTCACTCCCATTCTATTTTATTTAATTTATTTCCATACTTTCATTCATTGCATACTTTTATTTTTTTTAAATTTATTAATTTTGGTGTTCAAAAGTTCTTATTCAACTGTTACATCTTTTCTTGAATTACTTTGGTGCTTAATAACTTGTTTTACATTGTGGGATGATATTAATTATCTGCCAATGCCAATCTTTTATAATACTTGCACTACATTTGCATTGCCACGAACTTACATTGTCTTTCATTACCCACTCTCTCCTCCCATTGTTGCAAATTTTTGCACTCTTGATCTGTCACGTACTTCTATTGTTTTCTCACTTGCATGTTGTAGCTACCATGTAATTGAGACCCTTATTATCTGGCATTAACACCCACATTTTATTTATTTATTTTCTATCTTTTTTGGGTTACTTTTTCTTTTCCCTCTTCTTTCAGGATGGCCACCACAAAGGGAGAGGAAAAGCTTCTTAATGGGAGAGACAAACAAGTTCCTACGCACATTCCTTGATGAGAAGAGCATCAGTTGAAGCAACCCGTCCACTTGCACATCTTCGCATGCACCGAGGACGGTGCAATCTTTAAGTGTGGGGAGGTCGATACCGATCTCCATGGGTTAGTACCCTTCTGTTTCAACACCAATATTCTATTTTATTTGTTAGTTCATTGTTGCATTTACATATTTATTTGATTTTGTGCATTTAGTTACTACTTGGTTAAAATAATAAATCTCTTTTTAAGATCCTATTTTTGAAAAAATTTCACTAATTTAAATAAAAAAAATTAAAAAAATTTTTTTTATGTGTTAAATTTGTTTGAAGTTGTATTTGGAACATGGTTTTTGAGTCAAAGAACACACAACCTGTGAGACTTTGAGCTTATTTACATGGTTACATTATTTAACCATAAATATTTTATTCCTGTGTGTTCCCCTCTCTATGATTGTAATCTATATTTTGTTCCAACCTATATGTCCATTATTTAGTGTATTTACATGTTTGCATATGATTGAGGCCATTATTTGATTTTAGCTCACTTATCCTAAATAAGCCTACCCTTTAAATCACCCTTGTCAGCCACTTTGAGCCTTTTAACCCCCTATTGTTCTGTATTTTACCACATCACTAGCCTTAAAGCAGAAAAACAATTAAATATCCCAATTGAATCTTTGATTAGCTTAAGATAATGTGTTAATTAAGTATGGGGAAACTGTGGGAACATGGGTTAATAAAGGAAAAGTATAATGTTTCTAATTTATTTGAATATCAGGAATTTGGGAACCTACTCATGAAAAACCAAAATAGAAAATAATAGAAAATCCATGTGAATTAATAAGTTATGTTTGTTTCTCTACAAAAAAAAGAGAAAAAAAGAGAAAAATCCAAAAATACTCAATAAATAAGTAAATAAGGGGACAAAATTACCCTAATATTAAGTTTAATAAAAGATCAATGCACATGTGATAAAAAATTAAAGAAAAATTTGGTACATGAGTATGGAAATTATACAAAAGTAAGAATTATGGGTAGCTAGGCATGAATTTAAAAGTATATAAAGTATATGTATACTAGGTGAGAGCTTAGGTTAATTGAAGATTCATATTATAGCTAGCTCACTTGGCCATACATATATCCTTACCTTTACCTCAGCACCATTACAACCTTGAAAAGACCTCATGATGTTTGCATTAGTACATTAAATATTTGTTGATTGGTTAGATGAAGAACAAGGTTTAGAAAGCATGACTGGAGAAGAGTAAGAGCGAATAACCCTATACACTTGAGAGATTAGAGTGATATACACTACCAGTGAGGGTTCAATGCTTAATTCTATGCTCCCTGCTTCATGAGCTATCTTCTTACAAGTTTACTTGTCTTTTATTGTGTAATTTGAATTAGTGGAATTTGATTCATATTTGTCTTGGAGGACTTATTTATTTTTAACCAAGTAGGTAGAAACATTTTGCATGTAGTTGCATTCATATAGATAGGTTGCATTTCATACATCCTACCATCCCTCTTCATCTTTATAGTTTCTCTTGAGCTTAGCATGAGGACATGCTAGTGTTTAAGTGTGGGGAGGTTGATAAACCACTATTTTATGGTTTATTTTGTGCTCAATTGAGTGGATTTCATCAACTTTTTACCCACTTATTCATATTATTTGCATGGTTTTACATTTGCCTTCCTAATTATGTGCTATGATTGATTACATGTTTCTTTGGCCTTATATTTGCTTATTATTAATCCTCTCTTATTACCATTAGATGCCTTGATATGTGTGTTAAGTGTTTTCAGATATTATAAGGCAGGAATGGCTTGGAGGATGGGAAGAAAGCATGCAAAAGTGGAAGGAATGCAAGAAGTTGGAGAAATTGCTAAGCTGTCCAGCCTGACCTCTCTGCACTCAAACGGCTATAACTTTAGCTACAGAGGTCCAAACGACGCGGTTCTAGTTGTGTTGGAAAGTTAACGTCCGGGGCTTCGAATTGATATATAATATGTTATAGTTTCCTTGACGCTAGGCAACGCGACCGCGTGATCCATGCGGCCGCGTCGCAATGACGGAAATCCAGCGTGGCAAAATTCGAAACCAGCAAATTCTGAACTGTTTCTGACCCAGTTTGTAGCCCAGAAAACACAGATTAGAGACTATAAAGTGGGAGAATGCATCCATTCATGAAGGAGGCTTCCATAATTCATAATTTTAGGAGTAGATGTAGTTTTTAGAGAGAGAGGTTCTCTCCTCTCTCTTAGGATTAGGATTTAGGATTTCTCTTAGTTTTAGGTGTAGCTCTCAATCCCAGGTTCTTTTTTTTTATTTATTTTTCCAATTTAATTTATGAACATCTATGCCAGATTTAATTTCTTTTGTTAATGCAATTCGAGGTATTTCAGATTTAAGATTGCTTTGCTTTATTTATATTGATGCTCTGTTTAAGATTGCTTTTAATTTAAATTAGATATTTTCTCCCTTTTGGCTTTGGTTAGGTAATTGGTAACACTTGAGTTGTCAAACTCAGGAGTGATTAAAATTGGCTGATTTTGCTTTAGCTAGGATTACTCTAACACTAGTCTCTCCATAGGAGTTGACTAGGACTTGAGGATCAAGCTAATTAGTCCACTTGACTTAACTAAGTGGGATTGAAATCCAATTCTCATCACATCTGATAAGGATAACAAGGACAGGATTTCCGGTTCTCATACCTTGCCAAGAGTTTATTTTACAGTTATTTATTTATTTTTATTGCTTTGAAAATATACCTGTGCACATTGCCCAAACTCCAAATTTCTCAAAACCCCCAATTTACAATCTTCATAACCAATAATAAGAACATACCTCTCTGCAATTCCTTGAGAAGACGACCCGATGTTCAAATACTCGGTTATCAATTTTAAAAGGGGTTTGTTATTTGTGACAACCAAAACGTTTTTACGAAGGGATTTCTGTCGGTTTAGAGACTATATCTACAACGCGACTGTTTTTATGACATTCTTTATTGGCAAAAATCTCAACGTCAGCCACGCATACGCGTGGCTGGATTTTGTGCTAAACACACAATCCCAGCCCAAAACTCGCACAACTCTCTAGAATTTGTATGGGAGGTGGAAATTTTGGATCCACGCGTTCGTATGGTAGACGTGGACGTGTGGATTATTGAAAAACTTGGTGTCATGCGTACGCATGGGTGACGTGTACGCGTGGCATGGTGCTTTGTTTTTCAAAATTTTTCAAGTTCTTGCACCAAACCAAGAATTCCAAACCTCCAAACAGCTACCAAAACACCATAAAACTTTATTTAACATACTAGACTCCCAAATAAACTCAACTAACCAAACAAAACATGAAATTAAACCTATTTTACCAATATTTACAAAAAGGAAAAAGGGAAAGATGTTACCATGATGGGGTGTCTTCCACCTAGCACTTTTGTTTATTGTCCTTAAGTTGGACTTATGGAAAGCTCTTCATCAAGGTGGCTTGTGCTTGAATCCATCCTTGAACATCCACCAATGCTTGGACTTCAAATAAGCTCCATCATTCAAAATTGATATCTCCAAGCTTTGATGGAGTTCTTCACAAACCATGAGCTCACAAAGTTGATCCTCATATTGTAATCCGGGATCCCACACTTTGTTTTGACACCCATCTTCAAGTTGATCATAGTAATTTCCTCCGGGTGGTAAGCAAGACGAATTCTCACTAAGGCACCAAACTATCCTCCTAGACCCATCCAATTGAGCACTACACCAACCTTTGCATCTACTCCTTGAAGCCTCAACTATAATGAGCCTAGATTTACACCACCAACCACTAAACATCCTCCTCTTATGCTTAATTCCGCAAAGCACCCTAAGTTGGCCATCCATTTCTAGCAAACAAAATTCAAGTGGGATAATAAAGCTAAGAGTTAGGAGTTTTACCCACTCAAATGAAGGATTAGATGGCAACTTGGGTGGAGGAGTTCCCAACGGTCTTGACAAAGTGAACTCCACTCCCGGCCATCCTCTTCTAGAGGCTTTCACCACTTGGCAAGGTTCTTCAAGCTCTACCTCTTGCCAAGCTTCCTCAAGTTCAAGTTCTTCCTCACCAAATTCTTTTAACTCTTCCCCATCACTCAAATCATAAATAGGAGGCTTAGTGAAGTCTACCTCATCATCAATTCCAAGCCCAATGGGGAAGGATTTCTCAAACTCAAAATGATCATATGTTGATGCGGAATCATCATAGATAGGGGAACTTAGTACTTGCCCAACTTCTTCCAAACCTTTTTCTTGCTATCTTTCTTCCAAATTCATCCCTTCTTTATTGATTACCAAGGGCATGGGAGGTTGTGCATCTTCTTCTTTAATCGCAATTTCAAGCCAAATGGAAGAGAATTCAGTTGTACATAAGAATTCATCAATGATTGAATCCATCTCTTGATCAACCTCTTCAAAGTTTTTCATCATGATATGCCTTGGAGGTTGTACACCCTCCTCAATATCAATATCAAGCTTCTTGGAAGAGGGCTATTCAACTTGAGATTCCTCCTTGCACTTAACATCTCCTAAATCTTCAACCACTACTTCCTCTTGTTCAATAATCTCTACCTTCTCCTCTTGTTGTACTTCTTGCTTCAACTCCTCTTCTTCACATTGAAGCTCCAAAATCTCCTTCTCATTGTGCTCCTCAACTAATCCTCCACATTCAACAAAGGGTGTGTCTTGGATATTTGAGCACACTGATACCGATTGGTTTATCACTTCGGTCAAGTTAGCTGCAAATTCCCCTAACATCTTTTGCTCTTCTTCTTACTTAAGACACTTAGTTAGAAGTTTTTGTAGTTCTTGCCATACGGGTTTGAGAGATTGGTCCACCGAAGGTGGTGTTGGAAGGGAGGGTTCATCATTTGAGGGAAAGGCATTGTAGTTGGAAGGTGGTTCATATTGGTGAAAGTTTTGAGGTGGTGTATAAGAAAGTTGTGGTTCATGGGAGTATTAGTGTTGGAATAGCTGTGGCTCTAGATATGGTTCATATGGTAGTCGGTATGGTGGATACGGGTTATGATCATATGGAGGTGTTTTGTGGTATGGGGCATGTGAGTAAGGTTGTTGGGGACTATGTTGAGGGAAGGGCTCATATGTATGTGGTGGTTGTGGTTTACAACCAAAATAAGGATCACCACACACATTAGATTGGTATGCATCTTGGGGTAGCTCTTGGTCATAGTACATTGGTGGGGTTGTTGCCATGAAGGTTGATCAAATGCTTGAGGCTCCTCCCACCTTTGATTGTCCCATCCTTGATAAATGTTGTCATTATAATTTCCATCTCCTACAACATAGTTGTAACCATACTCATAGCCAAAAGGGTGAGAATTCATAGTGAAAGAGAAAATAAAAAACAAAAGCTAACAAGAAATAAAGAAAATAAAGTCCTACAACTAGCAAAAACTAACAAAGAAGTAAAAGGCAAACATATTCACAATATATAGAATAGCCAATAACATAGCACCATTGCAATTCCCTGGCAATGGTGGCATAAATTTGATGTAAAGATTTGTACCGATAGTGAGCATAGCCCAAACCAATAGTCAATCCTCAAATCAAATTTAAATATGTTGGTTGTCACAAATACAAACCCCAATAAGAATTAACCGAAGTATTTAAACCTCGGGTCGTCTCGCAAGGAATTGTAATGAAGTGATCAGTTATTGGCTATGAAGAAATATGGGGGGTTTGACTTGATAAAAGGGGAAGAAATAAATGGCAAGAAAAGTAACACAAACAATTAAAGAAAGCAAATAGTAAAGGGAGACATTCATGGAAAGGGTTGAGATCATAGGCTTTCTAACCTAGTCACTGATAAACCCCAATTTTGTGGTTTATCTTGTGCTTATTTTGGGTGATTTTATTACCTTTTCCCACATTTATTCAATGAAATAGCATGGTTTTGTAATTCTCTCTTAAATTGTGCTTAAGTGTAAAAATATGCTTTTTAAGCCCTTAAATTAGTGATTTTAATTCACTTTAATTCCATTCGATGCCTAAATGTGTTTGTTGAGTGATTTCAGGTTCATAAGGCAAGTATTGGATGGAAGAAATGAAGAGGAAAGCATGCAAGTGGAGAATTCATGAAGAAATGAGCAAAATGGAGAACTGAGGGCCACGCGCACGCGTCATGCACGCGTACGCGTGCATTGAAGATTCGCAAGCCACGCGCACGCGTACGCGTGAGTAGAGGTTTTGCCATCGACGCGCATGCATCAAGCACGCGCACGTGTGACGCTTGGCACGTGACCCACTTAAAGTGAAATCGCTGGGGGTGATTTTTGAGCTGCCCAGCCCCAAATCCAACTCGTTTCTAAGGGTATTTGATGCAGAATTGAAGATTGAGTAAAGGGGGAGCACTTAGTTTGTCATGATGAGCCTTTAGTTAGTTTTCTAGAGAGAGAAGCTCCCTCTTCTCTCTAGAATTAGGTTAGGATTAGGTTAATTTCTCTTAGATCTAGTTCCAATTTCATGTTTTCATCTTGTTTCCTTTACAATTTCTTGTTTCTACTACTTCAATTCCTCTTGGTTCTTTTGTTAATTTTACTCTCATGTCTATTTTATGTTTATGAATGCTCATGTTGGATTTGGATCTCCTTTAATGAAATTTATGTTTGATGTTCTTTTATTGTTGATTTGAGTTGTGAATTTACTTTCCTTGCAATTGGTAGTTGTTAGATTTTATTATTCTTGCACATTTACTATGCTTTCCTTCTATGCCTTCAAAGTGTTTGACAAAATGCTTGGTTGGATGTTAGAGTAGATTTTGAGCATTCTTGGCTTGGAAAGAGTAATTGGGCAATCTTGAGTCATTAATACCCAATTTAGATTGGTGAT
This sequence comes from Arachis hypogaea, assembly GCF_003086295.3. Classification (NCBI taxonomy): domain Eukaryota; kingdom Viridiplantae; phylum Streptophyta; class Magnoliopsida; order Fabales; family Fabaceae; genus Arachis; species Arachis hypogaea. The sequence continues at coordinate 72,077,545 of NC_092048.1, read as the reverse complement.
CTAGAGTTGTTAGTTAATATTATTTACATTGACTCTGATCTCTTGCTAATTCAATTAGTGAGTTGGTTAGGATTTTTGAATTGAGATTAACTAGTCTTGTTTGACTTTCTCTCATGGAAGATAACTTACACCTTCTTCCAACATTGGGGATGACGAAATAGGATAAATTCTTGTTAAATATTGTTATGATTAATGACTAGGATAGAAAGCCTATATTATCGATCCTTGCCATGAATGTCTCTCTTTATTAATTGCTTCTTTTTATTACTTGTCTTCTTTAAATGCTTGCTTGACTTACTTTTCTTGTCATTTATTTTATTGCCCTTTTATAAATCAAACCCCTTGTTCTTCATAGCCAATAATTGACCACTTCATTCCAATTTCTTGTGAGACGACCCGAGGTTTAAATACTTCGGTTAATTTTCATTGGGGTTTGTACTCGTGACAAAACAAATTTAAATTTGATGCGAGAATTTTTTGTTGGTTTGGAGCTTTACTTACAACGAAGTAATTATTTTCTATAAGGAGAAAATCTAGACCGACGAAAAATTCTTCGCCTACCAAATTTATGGCACCGTTGCCGGGGATTTGCAATGGTGCTATGTTATTAGCTATTGTAAATATTGTGAATATGTTTGCCTTTTTCTTCTTTGTTAGTTTTTGCTAGTTTTAGGATTTGGTTTTTTTTGTTTCGTGTTAGAATTTGTTTTTGTTTTCTCTTATCACCATGAATTCTCATCACTTTGGCTATGAGTGTGGTTTAAACTATGTTGTAGGAGATGGAAGCTTTAATGACAACATGAATCAAGGATTTGGAGATGAAAGGTGGGAGGAGCCCCTAGCTTATGGACAACCTTCTTGGCAACAACCTCCTTCCGAATCAAGTTTGACAAGAGTCCTTGGGGACATGACTACTCTCCTCACGGAGATGCGCAAGGACCAAAAGGCATTTTATTCCATCCGAGCTGTTCAAGTGCCACCCCAACATGACTACTCACCGAATTCTTATGGGTATAATCCAAATCCTAATGCATAGCAATCTAGTGTGTGTGATGACCCTTATTGTGATTGTCAACCATAACCACCACATGCATATAACCCCTTCCCTTAACATAGCCATCAACAACCATACTCACAAGCCTCATACCACCATCCACCTCCATATGATTCTAAACCCATACCCACCATACCAACCACCGCTCCAATACCAATACTCCCAAGAACCACGATTTTCTCATACACCACCTCAAGACTTTCACCAATATGAACCACCTTCCAACTACAATGCCTTTCCCTCAAACAATGAACCCTCTCTTCCACCATTGCCCCACGATGAAGCCCTCACGCAAGAATTAAGAGGTCTTGACTCTCATATCCAAAAGCAACAAGAGGGGACGGACAAGGAGTTTAAGAAGCTAGAAGCTAAGATGGCTATCATAGCGGAAGCCGTTAGTCGCATAACCTCCCACCTAAGCTCATACATCCCAAGTACTCCCATTGTTGAATGTGGAGAAGCAACCAAAGAGCTTAGTGAGGGAGTTAATTTGGAGCTCCAAGGTGAGGAAGAGGAGTTAAAGTAAGAAGTGCAACAAGAGGAGGAGGTAGAGATTATTGAACAAAAGAAAGTAGTGGTTGGGTATTTAGGATATGTTGAGTACATAGAGGAATCTCAAGTTGAAGAGCCTTCTTCCACGGAGTTTGGAAGGGATGTTAAAGAGGAGAGTGATGCTAAGGAAGTGGATAGAGAGTTGAGGAAAATTGATCAAGAAGTGGATTTCATCATTAGTGATTTTTTGTCCACATTGATCAATCCCCTCGATGATCATGTTGAGCCTTCTTCCATTAGGCTAGAAAGCAATGTTGAGGAAGATGTGCAACCTCCAAGGTATATTGTGAGTGAAGAATTGGAAGAAGTGTTCCAAGCAGCAAGCCCTCTTATATATGATGATTCTGCATCAATATATGATCCTTTTGAGCTTGATGAATCCTTCCCCACTATGCTTGGAATTGATGTTGAGGTAGACTTCACTAAACCTCCTATTTATGACTTGAGTGATGGGGAAGAGTTAGAAGAAATTGGTGAAGAAGAAAGTGAACTTGAGGAAGCTTGGCAAGAAGTAGAGCTTGAAGAACCTTGCCAAATGGTGGACGCCTCTAGAAGAAGATGGACGGGAGTAGAGCGTGCTTTGTCAAGACCGTTGGGAGCTCCTCCACCTAGATTGTCATCTAATCCTTAATTTGAGTGGGTAAAACTTCTAACTCTTAGCTTTAGTATCCCACTTGAATTTGGTTTGCTTGAAATGGATGGCTGGTGCACGAAATTGTGATCTCAGGCAACGGCGCCAAAAACTCTGTACGCACGTCTTAATAAATCGTTTTTCATTCACAACTTCGATATAACTAACCAGCAAGTGCACTGGGTCGTCCAAGTAATAAAACCTTACGTGAGTAAGGGTCGATCCCACGGAGATTGTTGGTATGAAGCAAGCTATGGTCATCTTGTAAATCTCAGTCAGGCGGATAATAATTGATTATGGAGTTTTCGAAAATAAATAATAAATAGACAGAAAATACAGATAGAAATACTTATGTACATCATTGGTGAGAATTTCAGATAAAGGTATAGAGATGCTTTCGTCCCTCTAAACTTCTGCTTTCCTGCTGTCTTCGTCCAATCAGTCCTACTCCTTTCCATGGCTGGCTTTATATAAGGACATCACCATTGTCAATGGCTACTTTTTATCCTCTCTGTGAAAATGGTCCGATGCGCTGTCACTGCATGGCTAATCATCTGGAGGCATCACCATGGTCAATGGCTGCATCCTATCCTCTTGTGAAAATGGTCCAAATGCTCTATCACAACACGGCTAATCATCTGAGGTTCTCGATCATACTGGAATAGGATTCACCCTCCTTTTGCGTCTGTCACTACGCCCAGCACTCACGAGTTTGAAGTTCGTCACAGTCATTCAATCCTAGAATCCTACTCGGAATACCACAGACAAGGTTTAGACTTTCTGGATTCTCATGAATGCCGCCATCAATCTAGCTTATACCACGAAGATTCTGATTAAGAGATCCAAGAGATAATCATCCAATCTAAGGTGGAACGGAAGTAGTTGTCAGGCACGCATTCGTGGGGGAATGATGATGATTGTCACATTCATCACATTCATGTTGAAGTGCAAATGAATATCTTAGAAGTGGAATAAGTTGAATTGAATAGAAAAACAGTAGTACTTTGCATTAATTTATGAGGAACAGCAGAGCTCCACACCTTAATCTATGGAGTGTAGAAACTCTACCGTATGAAACTACATAAGTGATAATGGTTCAGGCATGGCCGAATGGCCAGCCCCCAAAACGTGATCACAGGATCAAAAATACAATCCAGGATGTCTAATACAATAGTAAAAATTTCTATTTATAATAAACTAGCTACTAGGGTTTACAGAAGTAAGTTATTGATGCATAAATCCACTTCCGGGGCCCACTTGGTGTGTACTTGGGCTGAGCTTTAGCTTTCCACGTGCAGAGGCTTCTTTTGGAATTGAACGCCAGGTTGTAATGTGTTTCTGGCATTCAACTCTGGTTTGTGACGAGTTTTTGGCGTTTAACTCCAGACAGCAGCGTAGAACTGGCGTTCAACACCCTTTTGCATCGTCTAAACTCAGCCAAAGTATGGACTATTATATATTGCTGGAAAGCCCTGGATGTCTACTTTCCAACGCAATTAGAAGCGCGCCATTTTAAGTTCTGTAGCTCCAGAAAATCCACTTTGAGTGCAGGGAGGTCAGAATCCAACAACACAGTCCTTCTTCAACCTCTGAATCTGATTTTTGCTCAAGTCCCTCAATTTCAGCCAGAAAAATACCTGAAATCATAGAAAAACACACAAACTCATAGTAAAGTCCAGAAATGTGAATTTAACATAAAAACTAATGAAAACATCCCTAAAAGTAACTAGATCTTACTAAAAACATACTAAAAACAATGCCAAAAAGCGTATAAATTATCCGCTCATAACAACACCAAACTTAAATTGTTGCCTGTCCCAAGCAACTAAAAATCAAATAGGATAAAAAGAAGAGAATATACTATAAATTCCAAACTATCAATGAAACATAGCTCCAATTAGATGAGCGGGACTTGTAGCTTTTTGCCTCTTGAATAGTTTTGGCATCTCACTTTATCCATTGAGGTTCAGAATGATTGGCATCTATAGGAACTCAGAGTTCAGATAGTGTTATTGATTCTCCTAGTTCAGTATGATGATTCTTGAACACAGCTATTTTATGAGTCTTGGCCGTGGCCCTAAGCACTTTGTTTTCCAGTATTACCACCGGATACATAAATGCCACAGACACATAATTGGATGAAACTTTTCAAATTGTGACTCAGCTTTGCTAAAGTCCCCAATTAGAGGTGTCCAGGGTTCTTAAGCACACTCTTCTTTTTCTTTGGACCTTGACTTTAACCGCTCAGTCTCAAGTTTTCACTTGACACCTTCACGCCACAAGCACATGGTTATGGACAGCTTGGTTTAGCCGCTTAGGCCAGGATTTTATTCCTTTAGGCCCTCCTATCCACTGATGCTCAAAGCCTTGGGATCCTTTTTATTTACCCTTGCCTTTTGGTTTTAAGGGTTATTGGCTTTTTGTTTTTGCCTCTTGGTTTTAAGAGCTTTTGGCTTTATCTGCTTGCTTTTTCTCTTTTTTTTTTTCTATTTTTTCGCTATTTTTTTTTCTGCAAGCTTTGTTCTTTGCTGCTTTTTCTTGCTTCAAGAATCATTTTTCTGATTTTTCAGATTATCAAATAACATGTCTCCTTATCATCATTCTTTCAAGAGCCAACATTTTTAACATTCTTAAACAACAACTTCAAAAGACATATGCACTGTTCAAGCATTCATTCAGAAAACAAGAAGCATTGTCACCACATCAATATAATTAAACTAAGTTCAAGGGTAAATTCGAAACTCATGTACTTCTTGTTCTTTTGAATTAAAATAGTTTTCATTTAAGAGAGGTGATGGATTCATAGGACATTCATAACTTTAAGACAAAGTTACTAAATACTAATGATCATGTAATGAAGACACAAACATGGATAAGCACTCAACATAGAGAAAACGAAAAACAGAGAATGTAAGAACAAGGAATGAGTCCACCTTAGTGATGGTGGCGTTTCCTTCTTGAGGAACCAATGATGTCCTTGAGCTCTTCTATGTCTCTTCCTTGTCTTTGTTGCTCCTCCCTCATTGCTTTTTGATCTTCTCTTATTTCATGAAGGATGATGGAGTGCTCTTGATGTTCCACCCTTAATTGTCCCATGTTGGAACTTAATTCTCCTAGGGAGGTGTTGATTTGCTCCCAATAGTTTTGTGGAGGAAAATGTATTTGAGGCATCTCCAGGATCTCATGGTGATGAGCTTCATGCGTCTCTTGAGATCCATGAATGGGCTCTCTTGCTTGCTCCATCCTTTTCTTAGTGATGGGCTTCTCTTCCTCAATGGGAATGTCTCCTTCTATGAAAGCTCCAGCTGAGTAACATAGATGACAAATAAGATGAGGAAAAGCTAGCCTTGCCCCAAGAGAGGGCTTTTCGGCTATTTTGTAGAATTCAAGGGAGATGACTTCATGAACTTCTACTTCCTCTCCAATCATGATGCTATGAATCATGATGGCCCGATCCACAGTAACTTCAGATCGGTTGCTAGTGGGGATGATGGAGTGTTGGATGAACTTCAACCATCCTCTAGCCACAGGCTTGAGGTCCAGTCTTCTTAATTGAACCAACTTGCCTTTGGAGTCAATCTTCCATTGAGCTCCTTCCACACATATGTCCATGAGGACTTGGTCCAACATTTGATTAAAGTTGACCCTTCTAGTGTAGGGGTGTGCATCTCCTTGCATCATAGGCAAGTTAAACGCCAACCTTACATTTTCCGGACTAAAATCTAAGTATTTCCCCCGAACCATTGTAATATAATTCTTTGGGTTTGGGTTCTTACTTTGATTATGGTTCCCAGTGATCCATGCATTGGCATAGAACTCTTGAACCATTAGGATGCCGACTTGTTGGATGGGGTTTGTTAGAACTTCCTACCCTCTTCTTTGGATTTCATGTCGGATCTTCGGATACTCATTCTTCTTGAGTTTGAAAGGGACCTCGGGAATCACCTTCTTCTTGACCACAACATCATAGAAGTGGTCTTGATGAGCTTTGGAGATGAATCTTTCCATCTCCCATGACTCGGAGGTGGAAACTTTTGTCTTCCCTTTCCCTTTTCTAGAGGATTCTCCGGTCTTTGGTGCCATCAATGGTAATGGAAAAACAAAAAGCTTATGCTTTTACCACACCAAACTTAGAATATTGCTCGCCCTCGAGCAAGAGAAGAAAGAATAGATGAAGAAGAAGAAGAAAATATGGAGGAGAGGGGGGAGGGGTGTATTCGGCCAAGAAGGGGAAGAGAGGGTTGTGTTGTGTGAAAATGAAGAAGAATGGAGGGCTTTATATAGGGAAGGGAGGGGGGGTAAGGTTCGGCCATAAGGGTGGGTTTTGGGTGGGAAATTGATTTGGAATTTTGAAGGTAGGTGGGGTTTATGAGGTAGGTTTATGGGGAAGAGTGGATGGATGTGAGTGGTGAAGTGGTGATAGGGAAGAGAGATTGAGGTGATTGGTGAAGAGTTTTGGGGAAGAGTGTTTATGGGATTGTGTGAAAGAGGGGTGAGAAGAAGTGAGTGGAGGTAGGTGGGGATCCTGTGGGGTCCACAGATCCTGAGGTGATCCTGTGGGGTCCACAGATCCTGAGGTGATCCTGTGGGGTCCACAGATCCTGAGGTGTTCAAGGATTTACAACCTTGCACCAAATTAGGCATGCAAAATGCCCTTGCACACAAGTCTGGGCGTTCAGCGCCAGATTGGTGCTTGTTCTGGGCGTTGAACACCCATTTGTTGCCCATTTCTGGCGTTGAATGCCAGAACCATGCTTGTTCTGGGCGTTCAACGCCAGCTCTTCTCCAGGGTGCAATTCTGGTGTTCAAACGCCCAGATGCTACCCATTTTGGGCGTTCAGTGCCAGAACCATGCTCTGTTCTGGCGTTGAACGCCAGCCAGATGCTTCTTACTGGCGTTTAAATGCCAGTAAGGTCTTCCTCCAGGGTGTGATTTCTCTTCTGCTATTTTTGATTCCGTTTTTAATTTTTATATTTATTTTGTGACTCCACATGATCATGAACCTAATAAAACATGAAAGAACAAGAAAAATAAAATTAGATAAATAAAAATTGGGTTGCCTCCTAACAAGCTATTCTTTAATGTCAATAGCTTGACAGTGGGCTCTCATGGAGCCTCACAGATGTTTAGAGCATTGTTGAGACTTCCCAACACCAAACTTAGAGTTTGGATATGGGAGTTCAACACCAAACTTAGAGTTTGACTGTGGGGGCTCTGGTTGACTCTGTTTTGAGAGAAGCTTATTGTGCCTCTTTTCCATGTTTACAGAAGGGTAACCTTGAGTTGTAAACACAAGGGAGTCCTCATTCAATTGAAGGACTAATTCACCTTTGTCAACATCAATCACAGCTCTTGCTGTGGCTAGGAAAGGTCTTCCAAGGATGATGGATTCATCCTCATCCTTCCCAGTATCAAGGATTATGAAATCAGCAGGGATGTAAAGGCCTTCAACCTTTACTAACACGACCTCTACTTGTCCATAAGCCTGTTTTCTTGAATTGTCTGCCATCTCTAATGAGATTTTAGTAGCTTGTACCCCAAAGATTCCCAGTTTCTCTATTACAGAGAGGGGCATGAGGTTTATCCCTGAACCAAGGTCACACAGAGCCTTTTCAAAGATCATGTTGCCTATGGTACAAGGTATTACGAACTTTCCAGGATCCTGTTTCTTCTGAGGCAATGTCAGTTGATCCAGATCACTTAGTTCATTGGTGAACAAGGGAGGTTCATCTTCCCAAGTCTCAATACCAAATATTTTGGCATTCAGCTTCATGATTGCACCAAGAAACTTCGCAGCTTGCTCTTCAGTAACATCCTCATTCTTTTCAGAAGAGGAATACTCATCAGAGCTCATGAATGGCATAAGGAGGTTCAATGGAATCTGTATGGTCTCTAGATGAGTCTCAGATTCCTTTGGTTCCTCAAGGGCAAACTCCTTATTGATCATTGGACGTCCCAGGAGGTCTTCCTCACTGGGATTTACGTCTTCCCCTTCCTCTCCAGGTTCGGCCGTGTTGACTATGTCAATGGCCTTGCACTCTCCTTTTGGATTTTCTTCTGTATTGCTTGGGAGAGTACTAGGAGGGATTTCAGTGATCCTTTTACTCAGCTGGCCCACTTGTGCCTCCAAATTTCTAATGGAGGACCTTGTTTCATTCATGAAACTTACAGTGGCCTTAGATAGATCAGAGACTAAGTTTGCTAAATTAGAGGTATTTTGTTCAAAGTTCTCTGTCTGTTGCTGAGTGGATGATGGAAAAGGTTTACTATTGTTAAACCTATTTCTTCCACCATTATTAAAGCCTTGTTGAGGCTTTTGTTGATCCTTCCATGAGAGATTTGGGTGATTTCTCCATGAGGGGTTATAGGTGTTTGCATAAGGTTCACCCATGTAATTCACCTCTGCTATTGCAGGGTTTTCAGGATCATAAGCTTCTTCTTCAGAAGATGTCTCTTGAGTACTGTTGGATGCAGCTTGCATTCCATTCAGACTCTAAGAAATCATATTGACTTGCTGAGTCAATATTTTATTCTGAGCCAATATGGCATTCAAAGTATCAATTTCAAGAACTCCCTTCTTCTGAGGCGTCCCATTGCTCACAGGATTCCTCTCAGAATTGGCTATTAGCAACCATGCCAATGAGTTCTTGAGCTTCTGCAGGCGTTTTCTTTTGGTGAATGGATCCACCTGCAGAAGTATCCAATGACATCTTAGCTAATTCAGACAGACCATCATAGAATATATCCAGGATGGTCCATTCTGAAAGCATGTCAGAAGGACACTTTTTGGTCAGTCCTTTGTATCTCTCCCAAGCTACATAGAGGGATTCACCTTCTTTCTGTCTGAAGGTCTGAACATCCACTCTAAGCTTACTCAGCTTTTGAGGAGGAAAGAACTTGGCTAAGAAAGCCTTGACCAGCTTATCCCAAGAGTTCAGGCTATCCTTAGGTTGAGAGTCCAACCATACTCTAGCTTTGTCTCTTACAGCAAAAGGGAAAAGCATGAGCCTGTAGACTTCAGGATCTACTCCATTAGTCTTAACAGTATCACATATATGCAAGAATTTAGTTAAGAACTGAAAAGGATCTTAAGATGGAAGTCCATGAAACTTGCAGTTCTGCTGCATCAGAGAAACTAATTGAGGTTTAAGCTCAAAATTGTTTGCTCCAATGGCAGGAATGGAGATGCTTCTTCCATGTAAATTGGAATTAGGTGCAGTAAAGTCACCAAGCATCCTCCTTGCATTATTATTATTTTCGGCTGCCATCTCCTCTTCCTGTTCGAAAGTTTCTGAAAGGTGCTTGCTGGATTGTTGTAATTTAGCTTCTCTTAGTTTCCTCTTCAGAGTCCTTTCAGGTTCTGGATCTGCTTCAACAAGAATATTCTTGTCCTTGCTCTTGCTCATATGAAAAAGAGGGACAGAAAAATAATAATAATAGGGGTTCTTTTTACCACAGTATAGAGGTCCCTGTGTGAGTAGAAGAAAAGAAGAAGAAAAAATTCGAACACAGATGGAAGAGGGGGTTCGAATTTGGGTGAGATGAAGTGTTAGTAGATGAATAAATAAATAGAAGGAGATAAGAGAGAGAGAGAATTTTCGAAAATAATTTTTGAAAAAGAGTTAGTGATTTTCGAAAATATTTTTTGAAAAAGGTTAGTAATTTTCGAGAATTAAAATCAAAAATTAAAATAATTAGTTAATTAAAAAGAAATTTTGAAAAAGAGGGAAGGGATTTTCGAAAATTAGAGACAGAGAGTTAGTTAGGTAGTTTTGAAAAAGATAAGAAACAAACAAAAAGTTAGTTAGTTAGTTGAAACAAATTTGAAAATCAATTTTGAAAATATAAGAAGATAAGAAGTTAGAAAAGATATTTTAAAATCAATTTTTTGAAAAAGATATGATTTTGAAAAAGATAAGATAAAAAGATATTTTTGAAAAGATATGATTGAAATTAGTTTTGAAAAAGATTTGATGTTTAAAATCACAATTAATGACTTGATTCACAAGAAATCACAAGGTATGATTCTAGAACTTAAAGTTTGAATCTTTCTTAACAAGCAAGTAACAAACTTGAAATTTTTGAATCAAAACATTAATTGTTGATGATATTTTCAAAAATATGATGTAAAATTAAGAAAAAAATTTTGAAAAAGATAAGGTTTTGAAATTGAAAATTTGATTTGACTCATAAGAAACAACTAAATTTTAAAAAGTTTTGAAAAAGTCAATCCAAATTTTCGAATTTTTAAGAGAGAAAAAAGGGAAAGATATTTTTTTGATTTTTGAATTTTTAAAGATGAGAGAGAAAAACATGAAAAATTATGCAATGCATGAAAATTATGGATCAAAGCAAGGAATGCATGCAAGAATGCTATGAATGTCAAGATGAACACCAAGAACACTTTGAAGATCATGATGAACATCAAGAACATATTTTTGAAAATTTTTATATGCAAAGAAAACATGCATGACACCAAACTTAGAAATCTTTAATGCTTAGGCACTAAGAATTCAAGAATGCATATGAAAAACACCATACAACACAAAACAAGAAAACATCAAGATCAAACAAGAAGACTTACTAAGAACAACTTGAAGATCATGAAGAACACTATGAATGCATGAATTTTTCGAAAAATGCAAGATGAATATGCAATTGACACCAAACTTTCATCTTGACTCAAGACTCAAACAAGAAACATGAAATATTTTTTATTTTTATGATTTTTTTATTTTTTTGGATTTTTGTATATTTTTTTCAAAAAAACATATAGGAAAAAGAAAATAAGGATTTCAAAATTTTTAATATGAATTCCAGGAATCTTGTTTTTTTAGTCTAAAGCTCTAATCCGAGGGTTAGGCATGGCTTAATAGCCAGCCAAGCTTTAGTATGTAACTCAGACATGCCATAGCTGACATTCCAATTAACTTGCCTCTATGCTGATGGTTGGAAGCCCCTATCCAAAAGAATTAGACATGGCTTTACAGCCAGCCAGGCTTCAACATGCTTCAAGAAACTCTAGAATTCATTCTTAAAAATTCTGAAGAAAAATATATCTTTGAAAAGATTTAATTTTTTTTTTCGAAAACAGATGAGAAATTTTTGAAAGGTTTTTGAAAAATTTTTGAAAATAAAACAAAAAAAAAATTACCTAATCTGAGCAACAAGATGAACCGTCAGTTATCCAAACTCGAACAATCCCCGGCAACGGCGCCAAAAACTTGGTGCACGAAATTGTGATCTCAGGCAACGGTGCCAAAAACTCTGTACGCACGTCTTAATAAATCGTTTTTCATTCACAACTTCGATACAACTAACCAGCAAGTGCACTGGGTCGTCCAAGTAATAAACCTTACGTGAGTAAGGGTCGATCCCACGGAGATTGTTGGTATGAGCAAGCTATGGTCACCTTGTAAATCTCAGTCAGGCGGATATAAAATAGTTATGGAGTTTTCAAAATTAAATAATAAATAGATAGAAAATAAGGATAGAAACACTTATGTATATCATTGGTGAGAATTTCAGATATGTGTATAGAGATGCTTTCGTTCCTCTGAACCTCTACTTTCCTACTGTCTTCATCCAATCAGTCTTACTCCTTTCCATGGCTGGCTTTATGTAAGGACATCACCGTTGTCAATGGCTACTTTTTATCCTCTCTGGAAAATGGTCCGATGCGCTGTCACTGCATGGCTAATCGTCTGGAGGCATCATTTTTGTCAATGGTTGCATCCTATCCTCTTGTGAAAATGGTCCAAATGCTCTGTCACAGCACGGCTAATCATCTGAGGTTCTCGATCATACTGGAATAGGATTCACCCTCCTTTTGTGTCTGTCACTATGCCCAGCACTCGCGAGTTTGAAGTTCGTCACAGTCATTCAATCCCAGAATCCTACTCGGAATACCACAGACAAGGTTTAGACTTTCCGGATTCTCATGAATGCCGCCATCAATCTAGCTTATACCACGAAGATTCTGATTAAGAGATCCAAGAGATAATCATCCAATCTAAGGTGGAACGGAAGTGGTTGTCAGGCACGCGTTCGTGGGGGAATGATGATGATTGTCACGTTCATCACATTCAGGTTGAAGTGCGAATGAATATCTTAGAAGCGGAATAAGTTGAATTGAATAGAAAAACAGTAGTACTTTGCATTAATCTTTGAGGAACAGCAGAGCTCCACACCTTAATCTATGGAGTGCAGAAACTCTACCGTATGAAACTACATAAGTGATAATGGTTCAGGCATGGCCGAATGGCCAGCCCCCATGAAAGTCTAAGATAGCATAAAACTGATCAAAGATCTCTAATACAATAGTAAAAAGTCCTATTTATAATAAACTAGTTACTAGGGTTTACAGAAGTAAGTAATTGATGCATAAATCCACTTCCGGGGCCCACTTGGTGTGTGCTTGGGCTGAGCTTGAATGTTACACGTGTAGAGGTCAATCTTGGAGTTGAACGCCAGTTTGTATGTATTTCTGGCGTTCAACTCTGGCTTGTGACGTGTTTCTGGCGTTTAACTCCAGACAGCAGCGTAGAACTGGCGTTCAACGCCCTTTTACGTCATCTAAACTCGGCCAAAGTATAGACTATTATATATTGCTGGAAAGCCCTGGATGTCTACTTTCCAACGCAATTAGAATCGCGCCATTTTGAGTTCGGTAGCTCCAGAAAATCCACTTTGAGTGCAAGGAGGTCAGAATTCAACAGCATCAGCAATCCTTCTTCAACCTCTGAATCTGATTTTTGCTCAAGTCCCTCAATTTCAGCCAGAAAATACCTAAAATCACAGAAAAACACACAAACTCATAGTAAAGTCCAGAAATGTGAATTTAACATAAAAACTAATGAAAACATCCCTAAAAGTAACTAGATTCTACTAAAAACATACTAAAACCAATGCCAAAAAGCGTATAAATTATCCGCTCATCAGTTTGCTCCAATGGTAGGGATGGAGATGCTTCTTCCATGTAAATTGGATTTTGGTGCAGTAAAGTCACCAAGCATCTTCCTTGCATTATTATTATTTTCGGCTGCCATCTCCTCTTCCTGTTCGAAAATTTCTGAAAGGTGCTTGCTGGATTGTTGTAATTTAGCTTCTCTTAGTTTTCTCTTCAGAGTCCTTTCAGGCTCTGGATCTGCTTTAACAAGAATGTCCTTATCCTTGCTCCTGCTCATATGAAAAAGGAGGGAACAGAAAAATAATAATAGGGATCCTTTTTACCACAGTATAGAAGTCCCTATGTGAGTAGAAGAAAAGAAGAAGAGAAAATATGAACTCAGAGAGAGAGAGGGAGTTCGGATTTTTGGTGAGTGAGGGAGAGATGTTAGTAGATGAATAAATAAATAGAAGGAGATGAGAGAGAAGGATTTTTGAAAATTATTTTTGAAAAGGGGTTAGTGATTTTCGAAAATTAGGAGAAGAAATAAATTAAAATTAAAAATTAAAACAATTAGTTAATTAAAAAGAATTTTTTTTTTTGAAAAAGAGGGAGATATTTTCGAAAATTAGAGAGAGAGAGTTAGGTAGTTTTGAAAAAGATAAGAAACAAACAAAAAGTTAGTTAGTTAGTTGAAACAAATTTGAAAATCAATTTTTAAAAGATAAGAAGATAAGAAGTTAGAAAAGATATTTTAAAATCAATTTTTTGAAAAAGATATGATTTTGAAAAAGATAAGATAAAAAGATATTTTTGAAAAGATATGATTGAAATTAGTTTTGAAAAAAATTTGATGTTTAAAATCACAATTAATGACTTGATTCACAAGAAATCACAAGGTATGATTCTAGAACTTAAAGTTTGAATCTTTCTTAACAAGCAAGTAACAAACTTGAAATTTTTGAATCAAAACATTAATTGATGATGTTCTTTTCGAAAATTATGTGATAAAGATAAGAAAAAGATTTTTGAAAAATATTTTTAAAATTTTTGAAAATAACTAAGAAAAATGAAAAAGATTTGATTTTTGAAAAAGATTTTAAAAAAGATAAGATTTTTTTTTAATTGAAAATTTGATTTGACTCATAAGAAACAACTAAGTTTTAAAAAGTTTTGAAAAAGTCAACTCAAATTTTCGAAATTTATGAGTGAAAAAGGGAAAGATATTTTTTTGATTTTTGAATTTTTAATGATGAGAGAGAAAAACATGAAAAAGACTCAATGCATGAAAATTTTGGATCAAAACAATGAATGCATGCAAGAATACTATGAATGTCAAGATGAACACCAAGAACACTTTGGAGATCAAGATGAACACCAAGAACTTATTTTTGAAAATTTTTTTATGCAAAGAAAACATGCAAGATACCAAACTTAGAAATCTTTAATGCTTAGACACTAAGAATTCAAGAATGCATATGAAAAACACCATACAACACAAAACAATATAATATGAAGATCAATCAAGAAGGTTTATCAAGAACAACTTGAAGATCATGAAGAACACTATGAATGCATGAATTTTCGAAAAATGCAAGATGAGTATGCAATTGACACCAAACTTAAAAATTGACTCAAGACTCAAACAAAAACACAATTTTTTTTTATGATTTTCTAAATTTTTTTGTATTTTTCGAAAATTAATTTGAAAAAGGAAAATAAGGATTCCAAAATTTTTAATATGAATTCCAGGAATCTTGTACTCTTAGTCTAAAGCTCCAATCTGAGGGTTAGACATGGCTTAATAGCCAGTCAAGCTTTAGCATGTAAATCTTTTGGATCTGGAACAGCAGCAGATGGATTAGCAACAACTAGCTTGCTCTTGATAATGATGGGTTGGAAGCCCCTATCCAGATAAATTTAGACATGGCTTTACAGCCAGTCAAGCTTCACATGCTTCATGAAACTCTAGAATTCATTCTTAAAAATTCTGAAGAACATAATAAAAAATTTTTGAAAAGAATTTTTAAAATTTTTTTTTCGAAAATAAAGGTAAAATTTTTTTTTTGAAGATTTTTGAAAAATTTTTGAAAATAAAATAAAAAGAAAATTACCTAATTTGAGCAACAAGATGAACCGTCAGTTGTCCAAACTCGAACAAACCCCGGCAACGGCGCCAAAAACTTGGTGCACGAAATTGTGATCTCAGGCAACGGCGCCAAAAACTTTGTACGCACGTCTTAATAAATCATTTTTCATTCACAACTTCGATACAACTAACCAGCAAGTGCACTGGGTCGTCCAAGTAATAAAACCTTACGTGAGTAAGGGTCGATCCCACGAAGATTGTTGGTATGAAGCAAGCTATGGTCATCTTGTAAATCCCAGTCAGGCGGATAATAATTGATTATGGAGTTTTCAAAAATAAATAATAAATAGACAGAAAATACAGATAGAAATACTTATGTATATCATTGGTGAGAATTTCAGATAAAGGTATATAGATGCTTTCGTCCCTCTAAACTTCTTCTTTTCTGCTGTCTTCGTCCAATCAGTCCTACTCCTTTCCATGGCTGGCTTTATGTAAGGACATCACCATTGTCAATGGCTACTTTTTATCCTCTCTGTGAAAATAGTCCGATGCGCTGTCACTGCATGGCTAATCATCTGGAGGCATCACCGTGGTCAATGGCTGCATCCTATCCTCTTGTGAAAATGGTCCAAATGCTCTGTCACAGCACGGCTAATCATCTGAGGTTCTCGATCATACTGGAATAGGATTCACCCTCCTTTTGTGTCTGTCACTATGCCCAGCACTCGCGAGTTTGAAGTTCGTCACAGTCATTCAATCCCAGAATCCTACTCAGAATACCACAGACAAGGTTTAGACTTTCCGGATTCTCATGAATGCCGCCATCAATCTAGCTTATACCACGAAGATTCTGATTAAGAGATCCAAGAGATAATCATCCAATCTAAGGTGGAACAGAAGTGGTTGTCAGGCACGCGTTCGTGGGGGAATGATGATGATTGTCACGTTCATCACATTCATGTTGATGTGCAAATGAATATCTTAGAAGCGGAATAAGTTGAATTGAATAGAAAAACAGTAGTACTTTGCATTAATTCATGAGGAACAGCAGAGCTCCACACCTTAATCTATGGCGTGTAGAAACTCTACCGTTGAAAATACATAAGTGAAAGGTCCAGGCATGGCCAAATGGCCAGCCCCCAAAACGTGATCACAGGATCAAAAATACAATCCAGGATGTCTAATACAATAGTAAAAAGTTCTATTTATAATAAACTAGCTACTAGGGTTTACAGAAGTAAGTTATTGATGCATAAATCCACTTCCGGGGCCCACTTGGTGTGTGCTTGGGCTTAGCTTTAGCTTTCCATGTGCAGAGGCTTCTTTTGGAATTGAACGCCAGGTTGTAATGTGTTTCTGGCGTTCAACTCTGGTTTGTGACATGTTTTTGGCGTTTAACTCGAGACAGCAGCATAGAACTGGTGTTCAATGCCCTTTTTCATCGTCTAAACTCGGCCAAAGTATGGACTATTATATATTGCTGGAAAGCCCTGGATGTCTACTTTCCAACGCAATTAAAAGCGCGCCATTTTGAGTTCTGTAGCTCCGGAAAATTCACTTTGAGTTCAGGGAGGTCAGAATCCAACAGCATCAGCAGTCCTTCTTCAACCTCTGAATCTGATTTTTGCTCAAGTCCTTCAATTTCAGCCAGAAAATACCTAAAATCACAGAAAAACACACAAACTCATAGTAAAGTCCAGAAATGTGAATTTAACATAAAAACTAATAAAAACATCCCTAAAATTAACTAGATCTTACTAAAAATATACTAAAAACAATGCCAAAAAGCGTATAAATTATCCGCTCATCAATGGCCAACTTAGGGCGCTTTGCGGAATTAAGCGTAAGAGAAGGATGTTTAGTGGTTGGCGTTGTAAGTCTAGGCTCATTATGGTTGGATGCTCGAAATTGATGAGCATGGATTGGTGTAGTGCTCAATTGAATAGGTCTAGGAGGATCGTTTGGTGCCTTCATCAGAATTCGGCTTCTCTACCACCCGAAGAGGATTACCATGATCAACTTGAAGACGGATGTGAAAACAAAGTGTGGGATCTCGGATTACAAGGGAAGGATCAACTTTGGGAGCCTATGGTTTGTGAAGAACTCCATCAAAGCTTGGAGTTATTAACTTTGAATGATGAAGCACAATGGAAGTCCAAGCATTGGTGGATGTTCAAGGATGGATTTAAGCACAAGCCACCTTGATGAGAGCTCCCCATAAGTCCAACTTAAGGACAATAAACAAAAGTGCTAGGTGGGAGACACCCCACCATGGTAATATCTTTCCCTTTTTCCTCTTTTTAAATATTGGAAATTTAGGTTTAATTTCATGTTTTGTTTAGTTAGTTAGGTTTAATTGGGAGTCTAGTAGGTTAAATAAGGTTTTATGATGTTTTTGTAGCTGTTTG
This sequence comes from Arachis hypogaea, assembly GCF_003086295.3. Classification (NCBI taxonomy): domain Eukaryota; kingdom Viridiplantae; phylum Streptophyta; class Magnoliopsida; order Fabales; family Fabaceae; genus Arachis; species Arachis hypogaea. The sequence continues at coordinate 72,059,919 of NC_092048.1, read as the reverse complement.
GAGGTTTGGAATGCTTGGTTTGGTGCAAAAACATAGAAAAACTTTGAAAAACAGAGCACCATCCACGCGTACGCGCGCTCCACGCGTACGCGTAAACCAAGTATTTCAGACCATGCGCATGGATTCAAAAATGTCACCTCCAAGCCATTTTCCCGAGAGTTGCCCGAACAGCGCACGGACACTACGCCCTTCACGCAAGACAACCTACGCGTAAGTGTGAAGTACGCATACGCGTCGCTCTCTAAATAACCCATCGACGCACACGCGTGATACACGCAAACGCATCGCGTTCATTTCACCATCCCACGCACATGCATGACCGATACGTACGCGTGGATACCCTTCTTTCACTATTCTGCTTTTCTTACCTTCTTTCCATTTTTTTCCTTCTTCTCTCTTCTCTTCTTTTCTTTCCACCCTTCAAACATCATCCAACACTACCAAACACCATATAACACCATTTCTTTTAGTTAGTTAGTTAGTTTAATTTTTGTGTAATTTTTATTTTCCATTATAATTGTTGGATTACTAATCTTGTTTACTGTTTTACTACTGCTTATTACTAATAGGATGTTAGTTTAACATCATTGTTGTTAATTGTCATTCTTGGATTTCTTTGTTGAGGTTGTATTTGGTCACTTGGTTTGGTACTTTTCATGCTTAATGTTTTTGAATACCAAGTACTTGTTACATTGCCTTCATGCATCTTAACTCTTTGAATTTCATGTTTTGGCCACCATGCATTCATAATCTATTGTTAGGCAATTGTACATTGTCAATGCATTTTTTTTAGGTGATGCTTGTTTATGATTTACCCTTATCCACATCACCTATTTCATGCATTGAGATTGTGTGTGTGGGAAATTGGATCGAAAGCTTACCTAGTGACATATTTTTGAGCTTCCTAAGCTCTGTGGACCATACTTGCTATGTGATTGATCTTAACTCTTATATTTCTTTCCCTAAGTTCCATAGCACCCATGTGTTCCACTTTTATGTCACTTGGGTGTTGCAAACAAATTCCAAAATGTGTCATTGTTTGATGTGTGAGCTCTATATTTCATTTGGTTCACTAAGGTTCCTTGCACGTCAATCAATACACATGCATTATCCAATTTCACAATTGCTTGAATGCTTTTATGCTTCTTCATTACTTGTTTGGTTGCCTTAACCTACAAGTCTTTTAAAGTATCTCAAGCACACTAGAATGAGTGAAGTGCATGTTTTCTATTGTGTAATTGTGACATAACTTTTTATACTAGTGTGTATGTTCTAAACCGTGTGCAATTTTAGAACCCATACACCTATTTTTCATCAATGTCACACTAATTTACTCATCCATTCTAGTAGTTCTTACCTCATTCTAACAATTCACGCTTCCTTGCTTTTGTATGTTCTTATCTTACAGTGTTTATTTTATTTTTCATGATTGATGCACCATAAGCAAAAATGAAAGTGGGAGGAAGAACACGCAGTAACTGGTTGACCTACCAGCTGAAGGTGGCAATTCGAAGAGTCGCCGTACCCCTTTGCTCATCTTTGAGTGCACCAAGGACGGTGCAAACTTTTAAGTGTGGGGTGGTCGTCCGACCCTTCGGCGTCTTTGGGTGACAAATTTCTAATTCCAACACTTTTGCATCTCATTCTTAGGTCTTGTAGGATTTTTAGTTGCATTTTCTTATTTTGCATATGTATATAATAAGCTTAGTCAAATAATGAGATTCTCCAAGGATTTTTATCTATAGGGCACCCCAATTGATCAAAAAAATTTTTTTTAAAACTTGCTTGAATTATACAATTATGGAACATGAATTTTGAGCTGAGAATACAAGCATGTGAGACTTGAGCCTAATTGTGTGGTTACATCATATAACCACTTATTTTCATTCTTGTGTGCATTATTCTCTTCCTATGATTGTAATCTTTGATTTGTTTGATTCTTTATATCTATTATCTTATGTATACATGCACTTATATGATTGAGGCCATTGTTTCAAATAGCTCACTTACCCAAATAGCCTACCTTTTATCTTCCATTGTTAGCCAATTTTAAGCTTATGCTTAACCCATTTATTCTTAATTGTAGCACATTACAAACCTAAGTGAAAAACAATAAATGTCCTTAATTTGGATCTTTGATTAGCTTAGGCTAGTGAGAGTGTTCATTATTTGATTCTGGGGAGAGTTGGGAACATTGGGTAGAGATAAAACTGTGTTTATTGGTGCACGAAATTATGATTCACACTTTTCACAACTCCGGTGCAACTAACCAGTAAGTACACTGGGTCGTCCAAGTAATAAACCTTACGTGAGTAAGGGTCGATCCCACGGAGATTGTCGGCTTGAACCTCTGCTTTGTTGCTTCTGAACCTCTGCTTTCCTATTGCCTTCTTCCAACCATGCGTTACTTCCTTCCATGGCAAGCTGTAAGATCCTTGATAAACCACTATTTTATGGTTTATCTTTTGCTCAATTGAGTGGATTTTATCAACTCTTTACCCACTTATTCATAATATTTGCATGGTTTTATATTTCCTTCCTGATTTTGTGCTATGATTGAAAACATACTTCTTTGATCTTATAATTGCTTATTATTAATCTCCTCTTATTACCATTAGATGCCTTGATATGTGTGTTAAGTGATTTTAGAGATTACAAGGCAGGAATGGCTCAGAGGATGGAAAGGAAGCATGCAAAAGTGGAAGGAATACAAGAAGTTGAAGAAATTGCTAAGTTGTCCAGCCTGACCTCTTCGCACTCAAACGGCTATAACTTTAGCTACAGAGATCCAAATGATGCGGTTCCAGTTGCGTTGGAAAGCTAACGTCCGGGACTTCAATTTGATATATAATATGCCATAGTTTCCCTGACGCTAGGAGACGCGATCGCGTGCTCCATGCGACCACGTCGCAGTGACGGAAATCCAGCGTGATTGAATTTGAGACCAGCGAATTTTGGGCTATTTCTGACCCAGTTCTCGGCCCATAAAACACAAATTAGAGGCTATAAAGTGGAGGAATATATCTATTCATAAGAAGGCTTTCACATTCACAATTTTAGGAGTAGATGTAGTTTTTAGAGAGAGAGGTTCTCTCCTCTCTCTTAGGATTAGGATTTAGGACTTCTCTTAGTTTTAGGAGTGACTCTCAATCCCAGGTTCGATGTTCTTTTTATTTATTTCTCCAATTTAATTTGTATGTCAGATTTAGGTTCTTTTGTGAATGCAATTCGAGGTATTTTCAGACTTAATTTTGCTTTGCTTTATTTATATGAATGCTTTTAATTTAATTTAGATATTTTCCCTCTTGGTCTTGGTTAAGAAATCAGTAACTCAGGAATTATCCAACTCAATAGCATAATTGATAATTGTTATCCTTGCTAATTGAATTGATCTTCAATAATTCCAATCTTTTCTTAGGAATTAACTAGGATTCAAAGATCTAACTAATTAGTCGCTTGACCTTCCCTTGTTATAGCAAAGGTTAACTAAGTGGAATTAAGATTCAGTTTTCATCATCATTGATAAGGATAACTAGACTGGACTTCCAATTTCTCATACCTTGCCAAAAGTTTATTTTACAGTTATTTATTTATTTTATTTGTCATTTGAATATACCTGTGCCCATTGCCCAAACTCAACATTCCCCAGTTTACAAACTCATAACCAATAATAAGAACATACCTCCCTGCAATTCCTTGAGAAGACGACCCGAGGTTTAAATACTCGGTTATCAATTTTAAAAGGGGTTTGTTACTTGTGACAACCAAAACGTTTGTATGAAAGGACTTTTGAAGGTTTAGAAACTATACTTGCAACAAGGATTTATCCGCAATTTCTAGACCACGCAAAAGTTCTCTCATCAATCCTCTCAGTGAAAATGGTCCTTTACGGTTTCTGCATGGCTAATCAACTGTCGGATTTCTCGTCTCGGATGAAAAATATCAGGTACAGCTACCGCATGGCTAATCATCTGTCGGTTCCTGCTAGCGTTGGAATAGGATCCATTGATCTTTTTGCACACTGTCACTTGCGCCCAACATTCGCAGGTTTGAAGCTTTTTACAGTCATCCCTTCCCAGATCCTACTCGGAATACCACAGACAAGGTTTAGACTTTCCAGATCCTAGGAATGTTGCCAATAATTCTAGCCTATACCATGACGATACTAATCTCACGGACTCGGTCCGTGTATTAGATATCCCAGAGAATATACTCCGGCTGTCGTCCAATGACTATGTTGAACATCATGTAGACCGCTTTGTGGTTGTCAGGCACGCGATCCTAGCTAAGCGAGTAACGAAGATAGTGGGTGGTTGTCACGGGTCACCCCTTCATTCTGAATTAACTGAATTAAGAACAAGAGTATATCTTGGAGAAGAAGTAGGCGGGAATTGAAGGAAAAACAATAGTACTTGCATTAATTTATGAAGAACAGCAGAGCTCCACACCTTAATCTATGGGGTGTAGAAACTCCACCGTAGAAAATACACAAGTGAAAGAAGGTCTAGGCATGGCCGTGAGGCCAGCCTCCAAACGTGTACAATAGTCTAATGGTAAAAGTCTCCAAAAATTCCCCTAAAATAAATCACTAAAAGTAGTTTTTATACTAAACTAGTAACTAGGGTTTACAGAAAATGAGTAATTAAGTGCAGATAGTGTAGAAATCTACTTCCGAGGCCCACTTGGTGTGTGCTTGGGCTGAGCATTGAAGCTTTTTCGTGCTTAGGCTGTTCCTGGAGTTAAACGCCAGCTTTGGTGCCAGTTTGGGCGTTTTACACCAGAATATTTTAGGCTGAATTTGAATGCCAGTTTGAGCCATCAAATCTCGGGCAAAGTATTGACTATTATATATTGCTGGAAATCCCAGGATGTCTACTTTTCAACGCAATTGAGAGCGCACCAATTGGGCTTCTGTAGCTCCAGAAAATCCACTTCGAGTGCGGGAAGGTCAGAATCCAACAACATCTGCAGTCCTTTTTCAGCCTCTGAATCAGATTTTTGCTCAGGTCCCTCAATTTTAGCCAAAAAATACCTGAAATCATAGAAAAACACACAAACTCATAGTAAAGTCTAGAAATATGATTTTTGAATAAAAACTAATAAAAATATAATAAAAACTAACTAAAACATGCTAAAAACTATGTAAAAATAATGCCAAAAAGGAGAATTCATGAAGAAATGAGCAAAATGGAGAACTGAGGGCCACGCGCACGTGTCATGCACGCGTACGCATGCATTAAAGATTCGCAAGCCACGCACACGCGTCAATGATAAACCCCCTTTGTAGGGTTTATCTTGTGCCTAATTTAGGAGATTTTGTGACCTTTTACCCACATTTACTCAATGAAATAGCACGATTTGATGATTCATCCTTAAATTGTGCTTAAAATGTGAAAACATGCTTTCTAAGCCCTAAATTAGCTAAATTTAATTCACCTTTGATTCCCCTAGATGCCTTGATTTGTTTGTTAAGTGATTTCAGGTTGAAAAGGCTAGGAATGGATCAAAGGAGTGAAGAGAAAAGCATGCAAAATTGAGAACACATGGAAAAGCCAAAAATTTGAGAAGCATCATCCACGCGCACGCATGGATCGCAAAAACTGCAAGGGAAGCGCACGCGTGCTGTACGCGCACGCGTCGGTCTCTGCATGTGATTTTTTTAATAAAAAATATACCCAGCGATTTCTGAGAGCTGTAGGGCCCAATTTGCAACCAACTTTGGCGCCAAAATGCTTAAAAGGACCAAGGATTGAAGGAGAATGCATCTAGGATTCATTTTACAGATTAGGATTAGTTTAGAGTTAGTTTCTAGAGAGAGAAGCTCTCTCTTCTCTCTAGAATTAGGATTAGGATTAGGTTTAGTTCTTAGATCTAGGTTTTCATTCATGCTCTCTTCTACTTCTTCTTCTTAATTCTTTGTTGTTACATTCATGATTCCTCTATTCTTTTGCTGTAATCTCTTCTATTTTGTTTCTATGCTTTGTTGTAGATCTACTTTTGTTCCTTCTATTCTCTTTCAATTTAATTAGAGGTAATTCATAATAATTGTGCTTCTTTTGATTGTTGTTATTAATTCCTTGTAATAATTGTTGTTAGATTCTATTTTTTGTTGTCAATTTCCTATGCTTTTCTTTTGTGCCTTCCATGTGTTTGATGAAATGCTTGGTTGGATTTTAGTGTAGACTTTTCCCCTCTTGGCTTTGGTAGAGTAATTAGTGATACTTGAGTTATCTAATTCCTTTGTTGATTGATAATTAGAAGTTGCTAATTAATTTGGATACCACTAAAGCTAGTCTTTCCCTTGGGAGTTGGCTAGGACTTGTGGAATCAAGTTAATTCATCCACTTGACTTTCCTCTATTGTTAGAGGTTAACTAAGTGGTAGCAATGAACAATTTGTGGTCACAATTGAGGAGGATAACTAGGATAGAACTTTCAATTCTCATAACCTTGCCAAGAGCTTTCATAGTTGTTAGTTTATTTTCATTGCATTTTACATTTCTTGTCTCCTATCTCTAAAACCCCCAAACATAACTCATAACCAATAACAAGGCACTTTATCACAATTCCTAGGGAGAATGACCCGAGGTTTAAATACTTTGGTTTATAATTTTAGGGGTTTGTTTTAGTGACAAATAAATTTTTGTATGAAAGGATTAGTGTTGGTTTTGAAACTATACTTGCAACGAGAATTCAATTGTTATTGGTTATTGTATATATGTGAATAGTGTGAATATCTTGCTTTTTGCTTTATTTTCTAGTTATAGAATTTTGTTTCTCTTGCTCTCCATTAGATTTTGTTTCTTATTTTCTCTTCTCATCATGAATTCTCATTTTGGCTATGAGTGTGATTACAACTAAGTTGTAGGAAGTGGAGATTACAATGAGGATGTATATCAAGGACGGGACAATCAAAGGTGGGAGGAGCCATATGCATATGATCAATCTTCATGGCAACAACCTCTACCAATGCACTATGATGAATATCAATCCAATGGCTATGGTGAATCTCTTTGTGACTTTTAAGAACCACCTTCATGTGACCCTAATCTATATCCACCATTCCAACAACCATATGAGCCATATGAACCACATATAGAGCCACCACCATTCCAACATCAACATTTTCAAGAGCCACTTCCTCCATATTATTACCAAGATGAACCACCTCTAATGTATGAAAATTTTCAACCACAAGATGAACTCTACTTTCCATCATAACCTCCCATGGAAGAATACTCATGTCCATCAATCCAAGAGCCATATGATCCTACTCATGATATCCAAGAAGAAAAAGAGTCAAGGGATCGTCTCAAGGAAGCATTGGATCAATTTCAAGCAACTATGGAGCGTGTTGTGCAACAAGTGGAAAGTGTAACGACCCAATTTCTGGTACGTTATGATCATACTAGAAACTGAGCGCTACCAACTTGTCTACCTAATTATTATCTATTATTTATTATATGAGCCTGATTCGTTGTTAAAAGCGTAGTTATTTTATGAGGTACTTTTTTTTTAAAAAAACATTTGGATTAACAAACAGTATCATTCATAATCAATTCACAACTGATAATATATAAAACAATTATAAACAACCACACATAAATACATCACAAGCAGTTGACAATATTCGGTGATCCAGCCTTTATTAGAGTATAGACTTTTTGTTAGAACACCCCTAGACATAGCTAGATAATAACTATATACATATATATACATACAACATCCTAGGTCCTGACCTGTTCAAGAAGTCCCTAAGCTGGCGCCCAGGCTAGCCTAGACTCTATACTCACCTAGTCCCTCTAAACTACTAAAGCGAGGGAAAGTACGTTCTAGGTCTTCAAAACTCAAGTCATGTGGATCGTCATCAAAAAGTGGAAGGTCGTCTACTAATCCTCTGCACGATCATATGTCATCAAAGAGCGTCTCTCAAGTACTTCATCGAGTGGCCACATAACAGCAACATCGTACGGAGGACTTAGGTTAAAGTTTGTAGATATGCAGGGTACAGACGTTGGCTGGCCTCACAGTATATACATATAAATAGGTAACAGAGTTCACTCTAGACTCAGAAGACTACCTAGAGCAGAATTCTCTTTGTAGAACAGTCATCAGCAAACTACGGAAGGGTACTCATGCTTCCATCTGAAGGGGGAAGGGAGAGAGAAGGGGGTAAGAACTGGGGAGTTCTTAGTAGGGCCGAGGTTATTATTTAAGTTCATTAATTCTGTGTTGTTTGGTAGATAAATAGCAGGATACCGAGAAGCAGTGAACAGAAAAAACAGATAACTAGAGAAAATAGAGAAAACAAAAAGCAAAACACAAACAAAAGAATACAAGAAAACAAAACACAGACACAGAGAATAGAATGAAAACAAAGAAGGCATACATTCAAACAACAATCATAACAGAGGAAATGCGCAACCAAATATGATGCATGTCTAGCCTTAGTACAGGTAATGAGCTCATCTGTCGGTTACATACCCGCTCCCGACGTTACCCAGCAACCTCTGTCTGGATAAGGCTTTCCTGTTGGCAATATCCACTACAAGCAACCTTTGTCTTGCAGGGTATCCACTGCAAGCAACCTTTGTCTTGCAGGACGGCACTTATTAGCCGATATACACCCAACAGATTCACTGTAAGCAACCTCTGTCTTACAGGAGCAACAACACACTCACTGTAAGCAACCTCTGTCTTACAGGATCAACAACACACTCACTGTAAGCAACCTCTTTCTTTCTCTGTTCAATCATACTATACAAACTTTACATCTTTCACTTTTACAATATCTTGGCTCAAACCATTTCTCTTTATCATATTACTCTTTTCTCTTTGTATCTCTTTACTCTATTCTGGTTTCTCTTTTCTCTGTATCTCTTTACTTTTCTCTGATTACTCTTTCTTCTGTATCTATATCACTCTTTTTCTCTTTATCTCTTTACTTTACTCTGGTTACTCTGTTCTCTGTGTTACTTTATTCTGCTCTGATTTCTCTGCATAACGTATGTATTTAAAGCTTATGTAAATTTTGGTATGAATAGTTAGCCTGTCCCAAGTATAGGTTCATTAAGTCTATACTGAAATAGTTTAACTTTTCATATAATACCTAACCCTAGTCGCAACTCAAGGACTAACTATGTTGCCTTAGTTCGTTCACTAATCTCTGTCTGTTTTTCTGTCATTAAAACTTTACAGACTTTTCTTTGTTTTTTATCTTTTCTTAAGCTTTTTATCTTTCTTTTATCTTTGCCTCAATAATATGTTCTTATCACTCCCTAAGTGTTTTATGAAGGTAATTATGAGATTCTGAGCTTAAAGTTGTCTTTCTAAAGCTTTTACAGAAAACTGCGTTTTCTGCATTATTTTATCATTTTTATTAAAATATTATTTTTAATTAAATATTATTATTTAATATTTTATTATTATTTATTATTTTATCATTAAATTTTCGAAAATTACCCCACTTTAACTTTTAACCTTTAAAATTCACTTTTTACCACCCGTAACTTTTAATATTTCTACTTTAACCACCCTAACTTTCAGAAATTACAAAATAACCCCCCAAACACCAAATTAATTACTTCCTTGCCCTTTTATGAATAAAAAAGGTGTTCTTCATTATTCTTCACCACACTCAAAGTGTTCTTCGTGTTCTTCGTAAATTCTTCAGATTTTTTCTCTGTTTTTACCCGTTTTTCAGTCTTTTCAGCAATCGATTTTTACCATAACTCATAATAAATTAGCAGCCACTAAAACCCCATCTTTTCTACATGATTTTAACACAAATTGAACCCCAATTTAAGGGTTAGGGTTTCGTTTTCAGCAGCCACAAGAACACAAGTTCATAGCTTGAATTTCATCAAATTTCATCAAAATTTCACCAAATTTTCAACAAGAATCACTCATATAAACAATCAATTTCAAGCACAACCAAACCATATCATAATTACACAACTCAAACACAATCAATCGAGATTAAATTCGTCAAACCCTACCTGGTTTTGCTGCTCCTAATTCGGTTAGACTTTCAGGTGGTCCTTAAGCACTTTTTCCTCCTAAATCACATCAAGAACAACTTTAAATCCAAAAACTCTCAACTAACCAAATCTCACTCAGCATGTTAGGAAGTGATTTATAACCTTAGACTTGCTGTAAATTCACGTTTCTTGGCCCTCAAGTCAAGTTAAGCATGATTCCTAAGGAAAAACATCAAGAAAACACATGTTTTGCATGGTTTTACTTGAAAACCGAATTGAAGAGGGAGGGAGACAGCCATCTCACCATATTTCCAGCCTTGATATTTTATATGGTTATGTAGAGGAAGAAGAGAGAATCATTTTGGTGAAATCGGAGTTTTGATTTGAGTTTTAGTTAAGAAGAAATCAAGCTTTGAAGATTAAGTGTTCATGAAGTTTTCTTTCTTTTCTCTCCTTTCAATTTCGGCCAAAGGGAGTAAATGACCAGACTTGGAGTGTCTTGGGGGTGAAAGGTGAGTTGTGATTGGTTGGCTTGGAGGTGGATTATAATAATATTAAAATATCTCAGGTGTATAACTACTAAAACTAGGTGTATCAGAACACACATAAAAACATCTCTAAAAATTCTTTTATGAGCTACTAGCGTAAAAGACACTAGTAACATATTTAATATGAGAATAAAACATGTATAATGAGGCCTTAGCATTGCCAAAGTCATCAGAGAGTGCCGGTGCTAAGCTGCACCAGTAAACTGTGAACCCGGTTAAACCGATTTCCTGTTTTTAACTAAAACAGACCAGTTAACCTTATAATATCATTCAAGAAGCTTATAATACTAATATAATGATAATATTATCCTATTATCTCCCTTCCCTCATGAATTGACTCCGGTTCATCAAATTGAGACTATTTAAGAAAAACAGAATCAAAACTCTTAACCGATACAGTTCAAAAACTGGGTTTTTCGTGACTACGTTATCGAGCGTGCCTTAGAAAAGGTTCTATCTTAAAGATTACATAATAAGAATGAGGATTGAGATACTTGATGATATATCAGAAGTTCTCCCCTTACTGATCTTCCGGAGGATTCCGTGTCTTCGGAAAAGATCTCGCATACTCGAAAATCAGGGTTGTTACAGAAAGAATGGAAAGTATTGAACCACCATAACTCTACCAAGAGGAACCACCGTCCTACTATGAATCCTTCTCCCAAATTGATGAATCCTTCTATCCAACCCAACCTCCAATGGATGACATCCTTGATGTTCTTGTTCAAGGACAAGAGGAGATGAAAAGGGATGTGCAACAATTCACGGCCACCTTGGATGAGGTAGTAAATTGGTTAGCATCCCAATGCTTAAATACTCAAGGAACTACCATGGCTACTTGTGGAGAAACAAATGAAGAGCATAACATGAAGGAGAGATTGGTGGGAAATGAGGGTAGTTACTTTGTGTTGGAAAAATTGGAGGAAGCTATAATTGTTGAAGAAAAGGAAGAAGTGGTTGAAGACTTAGGTGATGCGGAGCCTCCATGGGAACATAAAGTTGAAGAAAACCCCTCCAAGAAGATTGAATTTGATTCTAAGGAGGAATGTGCACAACCTCCAAGGCATATCCCTTATGAAGACTTGGATGGGATAGAGCAAGAATTGAGTTCCCTTGGAATTGAAGATCAAGCACCAATTCTTAGTGGTGAAGAATCCTTTGAGCTTGAAGAACCTTCTCCCGGTGAATTTAAAGGTAATATGGAGGTAAATTTCTCTCACCCTCCCATTTATGATTTGAGTAGAGGAAAAGGCTTAGATAGAATTGATGAACAAAGGATTGAGATTAAGAGATCTTGTGAGGAGGTGGAGATCCTTAGAAAAAGGAGGATGGGAATTGAATACGCTTTGTCAAGATCCTTAGAAGCCTCTTTACCTAGGTTGTCATCTGCTCCTTCACTTGAGTGGGTAAAATTCATTTCTATTAGCTTTATTATCCCACTTGAGTATGGCTTACTTGAAACGGATGGTCAACTTAGGATGCTTTGTGGGATGAAGCGTAAGAGAAAGATGTTTCGTGGTTGGCGGTATAAATCAAAGCTCATAATGGTAGATGCGTCAATGATGTAATATAAAGGTTGGAGTAATACTCAAATAGATGGGTCTAGGAGGATTGTTGGACACTTCATAGAGAATTCATCTTGCTCACCACCCAGATGGACTAATAATGAGATTCGACTTCAAGACAGGTGTGAAAATAAGGTGTGGGATCCCGAATTACAAAAAGAGGATCAACTTTGGGAGCCCCAAGCTTGTGAAGAACTCCATCAACACTTGGCTCAATCCATGAGAAATCTTGGGGCACAATGGAAAACCAAGCATTGGTGGGAGTTCCAAGATGAATTCAAGCACAAGCCACCTTGAGAGGAGATCCCCATAAGTCCAACTTAAGGACAATAAACAAAAGTTCTAGGTGGGAGACACCCCACCATGGTAATCTCTTTTCATTTTCTCTTTTGTAAATATTGGTAGAATTAGTTTAATTTCATGCTTAGTTTAGTTAGTTGAGTGTATTTGGTAGTATAATATGTTAAATAAGGTTTTATGGTATTTTGGTAGCTGTTTGGAGGTTTGGAATGCTTGGATTGGTGCAAAAATATAGAAAAATTTTGAAAAACAGAGCACCATCCATGCGTACGTGCACCGCATGCGTACGCGTGCATTAAGCATTTTCACCCTTCCACACGCACGCACCATGTGCGCGTACGCGTGGATTGCAAGATTTCGTTCCTCCATACATTGACCCGAGAGTTGCGCCTACGCTGCGCGTGTATTATGCCTAAGGCACAAACGAACTCGCGCGGACGCGTACCTGACGCGTACGCGTCACTCTCGAAATAAGCCATCGACGCAGACGCGCCATGTACGCGTACGCGTCGCTTCCATTCCACACCAGCCCCGCGCGTGCGCCATGCACGCGTACGCACGGATGTCCTTCCTTCAACACATTTCTTTTCTTCTCCTCTTTCCATTTCTTTCCTTTTCCTTTCTTCTCCCCTTCTCCTACCCCTCATCCAACACTTCCAAACACCATTGATAACCATTTATTTTAGTTAGTTAATTACTTAGTTAGTTAGTTAGTTGATCAGTTAGTTTTAGTTTAGTTTTTATTTCATTTTCTCTCTTTTCATTGTAAGTGTTGGATTATTGATTTTGTTTACTATACATTGCTGCCTCTTATTGCCTAAATGCTATTTTAGCATAAATGTTTTTAGATGATCATTGTTGTATTCTTTCATTGAGGTTACATTTTGCTACTTGGTTTTGAGTTCTTTGTGCTTACCTTTTGAGAACACCAAGTGATGAAATTATCCTTTAGGCATGTTATATCTTTTTTGAATTGCATGTTGTAGCTGACCACCATGTAATTAGAATCCTTTTCCTCGATTAGGCAATTTCTTGATGGATGATATTATGCATTTACCTTAATGCATTGTGTTTCATGGTCATATGCATCCATCTGTTATAGCTTGAATGCTCTCATGCTTCTTTAATGCTTGTTTTACCTTACAAGTTTACTTAAAGCATCTCCAGCACACTAGGATAAGTAAAGTGCATGCCTCTTTTGTGACATCGCTTTTTATGCTAATGTGTGTGTTCTAAAAGGCGCCTAATTTATAATTCACACACCTACCTTCTTTAATATCACACTAATTCACTCACTTCATTCTAGTGATTTACCTCATACCAACAATATATGCTTCCTTGCTTTTGTATTTTTTTCCCTTATGATGTTATTTTCTGTTTTTTATGAACAATGCACCGCAAGCAAAAATGGAAGTGGAGAAAGAACACGCAGCACCGGTTGACCTACAACCTGAGGGTAGCAACTCGAAAAGTCACCATACCCCCTTGCTCATCTTTGAATGCACCGAGGACGGTGCAAACTTTTAAGTGTGGGGAGGTCGTCCGACCAATCGGCGATTTTGGGTGACAAATTTTTAATCTCAACACTTTTGTATTTCATTTTAGGTCATTTAGGATTTTAGTTTCATTTTTTTATTTTTGCACATATATACATATTAAGCATAGTCAAAATAATGAAATTTTTCAAGAAATTTATCTATAGGGCACCTCAATTGATTTGAGTGAAAACTTTTCATAGAGATTTCTTGAATTATATATATATATATATATATATATATATATATATTGTGGATCATGTTTTGAGCTAAGAACACAAGCTTGTGAGATTTGAGCCTATTGATGTGGTTACATCTTATAACCGCTTATTTTCCTTCTTGTGTGCAATTGTTCTCTTTCTATGATTGTAATCTTTGATTTGTTTGATTCTCTATGTGCATTATTTTGTGTATTCATGCATTATATGATTGAGACTGTTATTTCGTTAGCTCACTTACCCAAATAGCCTTACCTCTTATCATCCATTGTTAGCCAATTTGAGCCTACGATTAACCCACTTTGTTCTAATGTTAGCACATTACAAGCCTTGAAGCGAAAAATAATAAATGTCCTTATTTGGATCTTTGATTAGCTTAGGCTAGTGTGTGTGTGTATCATTCAAGTGTGGGAAAAACTTGGGACATTGGGGGAATAAAAGGGTACTTTGTATTTTTGTTGAAAATATTGGGAATCGTGTATATGCTCATGTGTAATGAATGTAAAACCTTGTGTATTGATGTTTTTGTATATATTGCAAGGCAAAAGAAAAGAAAAAAAAAGAAAAAAAATAATATGGAAGAAAAAAAATATAGAAAAAAAGAAAGAAAAAAAAGAAAAAGAAAGAAATAAAAAGGGGACAAAATGTCCCAAAGCAAAGTAAAGTTCAATAAAGATCAATGCATATGGGTTGTAATAGAATGAAAATGAAGTACATGAGTATGTTAAAAAGTGAAAAGAATGAGTAGTTAGGTTAGTTTGAATTGTATAGGATGTCATAAGATAGGTGGAAAGTCTAAACTTATCAAAGATTCAAATTTCAAGCTAACTTGACCAAATATATATCTTACCTTGACCCTAGCCACATTACAACCTAAAGAAAAGACCTCATGATACTTGTATGCTTGCATGGAATAAATCTTGATTGTTAGAAGAAAAACAAATCTTGGAAAGCATGATTAGGAGAGAATTGAGTGAATCAACCCTAAACACTTGAGCGAATAGAGTGCAAACACTTCTGGTGAGTGTTTGATGCTTAATTACATGATTTCACCTATGATCATCTCTTCATGCAAGTTTGTAAATATATTTAATAACTCAATTCAATTGTGTTTGGCTTGGTTGATTAATACCTTTAGCCCTTGTGCTTATATTGAGCTTATTGGGAATTGATTTATTTTGACCAAGTAATTACATTCCTGTAGATAGTTGCATATAGGTAGATTACATTTAGTTAGTTTTCATTGAATAAATGCCATACCCTTACTTCATTCTTGATTCAAGCATGAGGACATGCTTGGTTTAAGTGTGGGGAGGTTGATAAACCCCCGTTGTAGGGTTTATCTTGTGCCTAATTTAGGAGATTTTGTAACCTTTTACCCACATTTATTCAATGAAATAGCATAATTTCATGATTCCTCCTTAAATTGTGCTTAAAATGTGAAAACATGCTTTCTAAGCCCTAAATTAGCTAAATTTAATTCACCTTTGATTCCACTAGATGCCTTGATTTGTTTGTTAAGTGATTTCAGGTTGAAAAGGCTAGGAATGGATCAAAGGAGTGAAGAGGAAAGCATGCAAAGTGGAGAACACATGAAAAAGCCACAAATTTGAGAAGCATCATCCACACGCACGTGCACGGTACGCGCACGCGTCGGTCCCCGCACGTGATTTTTTTAATAGAAAACGTGCCCAGCAATTTTTGAGAGCTGTGAGGCCCAATTCGCAACCAACTTTGGCGCCAAAAATGCTTAAAAGGACCAAGGATTGAAGGGGAATACATCTAGGATTCATTTTACACATTAGGATTAGTTTAGAGTTAGTTTCTAGAGAGAGAAGCTCTCTCTTCTCTCTAGAATTGGGATTAGGATTAGGTTTAGTTCTTAGATCTAGGTTTTGATTCATGCTCTCTTCTACTTCTTCTTCTTAATTCTTTGTTGTTACATTCATGATTCCTCTATTCTTTTGTTGTAATCTCTTTTATTTTGTTTCTATGCTTTGTTATAGATCTACTTTTGTTCCTTCTATTCTCTTCCAATTCAATTAGAGGTAATTCATAATAATTGTGCTTCTTTTGATTGTTGTTATTAATTCCTTGTAATAATTATTGTTAGATTCTATTTTTTGTTGTCAATTTCCTATGCTTTTCTTTTGTGCCTTCCAAGTGTTTGATGAAATGCTTGGTTGGATATTAGTGTAGACTTTTCCCCTCTTAACTTTGGTAGAGTAATTAGTGACGCTTGAGTTATCTAATTCCTTTGTTGATTGATAATTAGAAGTTGCTAATTGATTTAGATACCACTAATGCTAGTCTTTCCCTTGGGAGTTGGCTAGGACTTGTGGAATCAAGTTAATTCATCCGCTTGACTTTCCTCCATTGTTAGAGGTTAACTAAGCGGTAGCAATGAACAATTTGTGGTAACAATTGAGAGGGATAACTAGGATAGGACTTCCAATTCTCATAACCTTGCCAAGAGCTTTCATAGTTGTTAGTTTATTTTCATTACATTTTACATTTCTTGTCTCCTATCTTTAAAACCCCAAACATAACTCATAATCAATAACAAGGCACTTTATCGCAATTTCTAGGAAGAACGACCCGAGGTTTAAATACTTCGGTTTATAATTTTAGGGGTTTATTTTAGTGACAAACTAATTTTTGTATGAAAGGATTAGTGTTGGTCTAGAAACTATACTTGCAACGAGAATTCAATTGTGAACTCTAAAACGTCATGAAACCGATCATCAGTCAAGCACGCGTAAGCATGAGTAGAGGTTTTGCCATTGACACGCACGCGTCAAGCACGCGCACGCGTGACACTTGGCACGTGACCCACTTAAAGTGAAATCGCTGGGGGCAATTTCTGAGCTGCCCAGGCCCAAATCCAACTCGTTTCTGAATGTATTTGATGCAGAATTGAAGATTTAGCAAAGGAGGAGCACTAAGTTAGTCATGATGAGCCTTTAGTTAGTTTCCTAGAGAGAGAAGCTCCCTCTTCTCTCTAGAATTAGGTTAGGATTAGGTTAATTTCTCTTAGATCTAATTCCAATTTCATGTTTTCATCTTGTTTCCTTTACAATTTCTTGTTTCTAGTACTTCAATTCCTCTTGGTTCTTTTGTTAATTTTACTTTCATGTCTCTTTTATGTTTATGAATGCTCATGTTGGATTTGGATCTCCTTTAATGAAATTTATGTTTGATTTTCTTTTATTGTTGATTTGAGTTGTGAATATACTTTCCTTGTAATTGGTAGTTGTTAGATTTTATTATTCTGGCACATTTACTATGCTTTCCTTCTATGCTTTCCAAGTGTTTGACAAAATGCTTGGTTGGATGTTAGAGTAGATTTTGAGCATTCTTGGCTTGAAAAGAGTAATTGGGCAATATTGAGTCATTAATACCCAATTTAGATTGATGATCTAGAGTTGTTAGTTAATATTATTTCAATTGACTCTGATCTCTTGCTAATTCAATTAGTGAGTTGGTTAGGATTTTTGAATTGAGATTAACTAGTCTTGTTTGACTTTCTCTCATGGAAGATAACTTACACCTTCTTCCAACATTGGGGATGATGAAATAGGATAAATTCTTGTTAAGTATTTTTATGATTAATGACTAGGATAGAAAGCCTATATTCTCGATTCTTGCCATGAATGTCTCTCTTTATTAATTGCTTCTTTTTATTACTTGTCTTCTTTAAATGCTTGCTTGATTTACTTTTCTTGTCATTTATTTTATTGCCCTTTTATAAATCAAACCCCTTGTTCTTCATATCCAATAATTGACCACTTCATTGCAATTCCTTGTGAGACGACCTGAGGTTTCAATACTTTGGTTAATTTTCATTGGGGTTGTACTTGTGACAAAACCAATTAAAATTTGATGCGAGAGTTGTTTGTTGGTTTGAAGCTATGCTTACAACGAAGTAATTCTTTTCTATAAGTAGAAAATCTAGACCGACGAAAAATTCTTCGCCTATCGGTCATTAATGACAATAATTAACAAGAATTTATCCTATTTCGTCATCTCCAACATGGAAGAAGGTGTAGAATTATCCTCCATGAGAGAAAGTCAAATAAGACTAGTTAATCTCAATCCAAAAATCCTAATCAACTCACTAATTGAATTAGCAAGAGATTAGAGTCAATGGAAATAATATTAACTAACAACTCTAGATCACCAATCTAAATTGGGTATTAATGACTCAAGATTTCCCAATTTTTCTTTCCAAGACAAAAATGCTCAAAAATCTACTCTAACAACCTTCCAAGCATTTTGTCAAACACTTGGAAGGCATAAAAGGAAAGCTAATAAATTGCAAGAAATATAAAATCTAACAACTACCCAAGGCAAGGGATTAACAATAGCTACTCAAATCAACAATAAAAGAACATCAAATATTAAATTGCATTAAATGAAAACCAAATCCAACATGAGCATTCATAAACATAAAGGTGACATAAAAAGAAAATTAACACTACAAACTAAGAGAATTAAGATATAGAAACAAGAAATTGAAGGGAAAACAAGATGAAAACAAGAATTAAACCTAGATCTAAGATACAATTACCCCGAAGAACCCTAATTCTAGAGAGAAGAGGGAGCTTCTCTTTCTAGAAAACTAAACGATATGATGCTATCCTACAACTAATTGTTCCCCCTTTCCCCAAGCTTGAATTCTGCATGAAATAGCCTTAGGAATGAGTTGGATTTGGGCCTGGACAGCTCAGAAATCGCCCCCAACGAATTCACTTTAAGTGAGTCACGTGCCTGATGTCACGCGTGTGCATGGACGACGTGTGTGCGTTGCTGGCCAAAACTTTGACTCACGCGTACGCGTGGGTGACGCGTGCGCGTGGCTTGCAAATCTTCAACGCACGCGTACGCGTGGATGATGCGTGCGCGTGGCCCTCAATTTTCCAAATGCTCATTTCTTTATGAATTCTCCAGTTTTTATACTTAAGCACAAATTAAGGACTAAAAAGAATGTTTTTATACTTAAGCATAAATTAAGGGAGAATTACAAAATCATGCTATTTCATTGAATAAATGTTAGAAAAGGTGATAAAATCTGCTAAATTAACCACAAGATAAACCACAAAAATTGGGTTTTATCAGTCCCTGGAAGGGTGGAAAATTTGGGGATGAGAACCAAACCACAAGTTCTCAGTAGAGGTAGAGAATGCCGTAAAAGTAAAGAATGAAGCGCAAATAGTTAATTTCGTTCAGAGGTATTTAAAAGAAAACTATTTTCATTTGCCTTATGAATCCTCTTGAAAACCAACGGTTTAACATTCAAAATCCAAAACCTTCTTTAAAAGCATCAGTTAATTATCTGAAATCCTAAATGTAAGGTCCAACATCAGTTGGGGAGGGGAACGAAGCATGCCTTATAAGGGTGTGGATACCTCTCCCTAACAAGACGTGTTTTGACGAGTGAGTATGGGGGGCTTCGGCTATCATCCCTATCGTCAAAGGCAAAACAGTGAGGCCTTGTGTGCCAAAGCGGATAATATCGTGCTAGCGGGTGGTTTGGGCTGTTAAAGATGGTATAAGAGTTGGAGCCCGAATCGATGTGCCAGCGAGGGCGCTGGGCTCCCTTAGGGGGTGGATTGTAAGGTCCAACATCGTTTGGGGAGGGGAACGAAGCATGCCTTATAAGGGAGTGGATACCACTCCCTAGCAAGACGCAATTTGACAAGTGAGTATCGGGGGATTTCGGCTATCATCCCTATCATCAAAGGCAAAACCGTGAGGCCTTGTGTGCCAAAGTGGACAATATCGTGCAAGCGAGGTGGTCTGGGCTGTTACACTAAACCCATATTTTTTTTATAAAACTCTTAAAAGTTTTCCTAGACTGTATACAAGACTAACCTATTCCAAGCATAGGTTCATTAAGTCTATGCTGAACCAACTTAATCTTTCATACTTTACTAAACCTCAAACACAAACCAGTCACGGCCTCTAGCCCAAGCAATTCAACCAACACCCAATTTACCATAATCCAACCATTCAGTTACAAACACAAGTAATGAGGTTTAAACATAGTCAAGAGCAATTACATCAAGTATGACAAGTATGGCAATTAGCAGATAACATAAGTATTCACATAGGCAAACTAATTACAATATGCACACCCAAACAATGTCATATAGATGCACATGATGAATGTCTGATGACAAGTCATCTTATGCTAGCTTTTCAAGCATTTTTCACTTGTTTCATTAGGTTTTATGCACTTTCTTGCATAATAAGTAAGTGATTTGGGAAGGTTTGCATGATTATGTTAAATCAATCAACCATCCCTTATTTGACACAAAATCATCAGGTTTAAGCTAGAATTAGTTGGTTTTTGAATGATTTATAAACCTTGTGAATTTAGTGATGCTTTGATTGGTTGTTTTGATTACTTGTAGGTGAAGAAAAGAAAGAAACAAAGAAAGCGTTGCTTATTGAAAGCGTGGCCCAAGGAAACAAAAGCGTGGCACTCACCAAAAGAGCAAAGGCCAACCAAATCAATCAAGTCCATAGCCCTCAAAAAGTGAGCGTAGCGCTCAAAAAGTGAGCGCTAGAGGGGCATACCAAAGTCAAGGGAGCAAGGCAAGCATGCTACGTTGTGTAATTTAACTGAGCGCCCAAGGGAACAAGGCAAAAGCATAGTGCTCAGTTAACTTAGTTAACTTTATCGTGCCTCATTTAAAAGAAAATACAAGGAGCAGCACATTAAAGGGAGCCACCAAGAATCGAACCTTACACATGGGAACCAAGAGAAGCGCTACTTCACAAGGAAATTGCTAGCACATGAAGCCAGCAAGGTTCGAACTGGGAACCTTGCACAAGCATATAGAGGGCACTTCGTTTTGTTACTTAACTGAGCGCTACTTGCAAAGAGATCGGCCACATTGAAATGGCTTCACCAAGGCTCGAAAAGGGGAACAAGAGGAATGAAAGAAAGGGGGCTACGTGAACTTAGTTCACTGAACGCTATGCTTCACAAATTGTTGACTCCAAAATGAACTCACCATGGTTCGAAGAGGGAATCCCACTCAAGCATGTAGCGCTACGTTGCATGAGTGAACTGAGCGCTATGAAGCTATGCCCCAAATGCTTGGCACGAGACAAAAAATTGAAGAGCCTGGGCCAAGGATGGTAGCGCTGCGTTGCCTTAATTAACCGAGCACTCCCCTGGGAGGTGGCCTTGGTTCAATTTCAATTAAAAACCAATTTGGATCTAATTCTTCACCAATTTGAAAAGCCCACTCCAAAGTCTGAAGATCAAATTAGAAAGTGTATAAATAGGACTTAGTTTGATTTGGAGAGTACCTTCTTTCATTTTTTTAGTTTTACCTTTGAACCTTTTGCTCACTTTTACATTTTACCTTTGAGTTTAATTTTAGTTTTTAGCTTTGCTTTTCATTTTCTTTTGCAACTTCTGCTATCTCTTCTTGGAATTTGAATTGAGATTGAAGAGCTTGAATGATTCTGAGTTTGAGAATCATCTTTTACCTCTCTTCTCAATTGTTCTAAGAATTGGCTTCTAGTTTTCTTTCTGTTTTTCATTTTCTTGATTCAGCAACTTCTACTTTCTGTATTGAATTTTGGATTGAGATTGAAGGAATTCTGTTTCAAGTCTTGATATGAATTCCATCTTTGTTCTTCTTTTGCAAAATTCTAAGAATTAAGGAATTGGATCTGAGTTTTACTAGCTATTTCATTTACATTTCTTTTGCAATTACTTTTCTGCTTGATCAAGAGTGTAATTGAGATCTAGATCTATGTTCTAATCTCATTGCTCCTCTTAGATCTTCAATTTCTCTTTTAGATTTTGCAATTGAGCTATGCTTCTTTCTGTTCTACTTCTTTAAGAAAATTTCCATTTCTGTTGAGATCTGCTGCAACTTTTTTCATCTTCTACTTCTCTGATTGATTTACCCTTACATTTTCTTGTTAAATTTTGCATCCCAGCTCCCAAACCTCTTTAATCTTCAAGCAGTTTAAGTTTCTCAGTTATTTATATTCATTAATTTACATTTCTTGCACTTTAAGCTTCAGCCATTTACATTTCTTGCAATCTAAGTTTCAGTCATTTACGTTACTTGCACTCTAAGCTTCAACTCTTTTACTTCTTCTGCTCTTTAATTCACTGTCAATTCCCCTTCGCCCTTTTAGTTTCATGCAATTTAGCTTCTGTTTATCACAATTAACTCAAATCATCATTTGTTTGCTTGACTAAATTAACCACCTAACTAAAATTGTTCAATCCTTCAATCCCTGTGGGATCAACCTCACTCATGTGAGTAATTACTACTTGATGCGACCCGGTACACTTGCCGATAAGTTTTGTGTGTGAAATCTAATTTCCACCCATCAAGTTTTTGGCGCCGTTGCCGAGGATTGATCTAGATTGACAATGATTAAGTAAGGTGGTGGTCAAGATTAAGCACTTTTTCTTTATTTTTGTCTATTTTCTTTGTTTTTAATAAGCACATTAACTATTTGAGACTTTATCTCTACTAACTCTCACTGCACTCAAGCTACAGAGTGCTTTGTGTATTTCTTGTTGTTGTGGTTGTATGACAGAAGCAAAGAGAGAGATCCCTACCTTTTGTAACCAAGACGAGAGAACTCTTAAAAGACTAGGAAGAGAAGCAAGAGGGAAGGGAATTGTTGGAGAAGAGGAATCAAAGGAAGAATACCAAGAAATGGATGAAAATTCAACAAATTCAACAGTGGGAGTGGCCAACAACAATGGTCAGCCCCAAAGGAGAGTTTTGGTTTCATATACATTTGCTAATCCTAGGCATTATGGGAGTAGCATCCTTACCTCAAATGTCAATGCAAACAACTTTGAATTGAAGCCTCAACTCATCACCTTAGTACAAAACAACTGCTCCTATGGAGGAAGCCCACTAGCAGATCCAAATCAGCATTTATCTACTTTCTTGATGATCTGTGACACAGTGAAGTCCAATGGTGTGCATCCAGACATATACAAATTGTTGCTGTTCCCATTTTCATTAAGGGACAAGGCTGCTCAATGGCTTGAAGACTTCCCACAAGGAAGCATCACTAGCTGGGAGGATCTAGTGAATAAGTTCCTAGCCAAGTTCTACCCAACTCAAAGGATTATCAGATTAAAGACAGAGGTGCAAACCTTCACACAAATGGATGCAGAATCCCTCTATGAGGCTTGGGAGAAATATAAGGCCCTGATTAGAAAATGTCCTCCTGAAATGTTCAATGAATGGGACATACTTCATAATTTCTATGAAGGATTGACTCTAAAAGCTCAGGAAGCACTAGATCATTCAGCAGGAGGCTCATTACAATTAATGAAAATAGCAGAGGAATCCCAAAACCTCATAGATATGGTGGCAAACAATCAATACTTCTTTGCTCATCAAAGGCAACGTCAACCAGCTCAAAGAAAGGGAGTACTGGAGTTGGAAGGAGTGGACACCATTCTAGCTCAACACAAGGTGATGCAGCAGCAAATCCAGCAGCAATTTGAGCAAATGGCTAAGAAGATTGATAGCTTACAAGTCGCATCAGTGAATGTCACCAATCAACCACCAACTGGGTGGGGGCAAAATGAGGAAAATGGTGAAGGTCAACAGCAGGAACAAGTAAACTACATGCACAACCAAGGATCCAGCCAGAGTGAATTCCATGGAGATACATACAACCCTTCTTGGAAAAACCATCCAAACCTAAGATGGGGAGATAACCATACTCAAAACCAGCAGCCCTGGCAAAAGAATTCAAACCAGAATAACTCAAGAAACACAAACAACCACAACTAGCAAAATACTAACCACAATCCATACAGAAAACCCCAAAATAACTACCCCAATTCTAGCTATTATCCACGCAATAACCCAACTACTAACCAAAACACCTATTATCCACCTTCAACACCCTACAACCAGCCACAAATATCACAAGATACTCAAAGAATCTCAAACCTGGAGATACTGATGGAAAAGATAATGAAACATCAGGAACTGACAAGCAAGAATCATGAAGCCTCAATGAGAAACTTAGAAAGGAAGATTGGGAAACTGTCCAAACAAGCAGTAATTGAGAGACCTACAAGCTCACTCCCAAGTGATACCATTCCCTACCCCAAAGAAGAATGCAAGGCTATTCAATTAAGGAGTGGAAGAATCTTAGTGAATGACAAGAAGCCAACTAAGAATGATTAGGTCAGCAACAAGGAAGAAGCTGTACTTAACAAGGATGATAAAGAGAAGCCTGAAGAGAAAGATGAGCAGCCACAAGAGTCAAGGAAAGGGAAGCAAATACTGGAGGAACAATCTCAAGACCGGAGGAAGGTTGTGAAGGCTTACACACCTCCTCTGCCATA
This sequence comes from Arachis hypogaea, assembly GCF_003086295.3. NCBI lineage: Eukaryota > Viridiplantae > Streptophyta > Magnoliopsida > Fabales > Fabaceae > Arachis > Arachis hypogaea. The sequence goes on along the minus strand of NC_092048.1, from coordinate 72,035,408 downwards.
TCCTCAAAGGCTACAAAAAGAACTCAAGGATCAACAATTCCCCAAGTTCCTTGAGGTCTTCAAGAAGCTGGAGAATAATATCCCACTTGCTGAAGCATTAGAGTAGATGCCTCTATATGCAACGTTCTTGAAAGAGCTCATCAACAAAAACAGAAGCTGGCATGAGAATCGTAGGCTAGGAAATCTTTGATTAGCATTGTAAGTATAGTTCCAAGCCAACAAGTAATGCTCACATCAAATGTTAATTTTAATACAAAACATATAAACCGAGAGTAATTCAACCTCGGGTCGTTCTCCCTAGGAATGCAAATGAAATGTTACTCTTTTGGTTATAGAGAAGATAAAAGGGGTTTCGCAATCAAAGAACAAAATATTAAAATAACTTAAGGAATAAGAGAACCAAGAGATGATCAAAATTGTAAGTAATGCAAGCAACAAAGAACAAGATCAAAACGAGTGAAAATGCTATAAATGCAGTGAAAGAGCCTTGACTTGGGAATGAGGATCTAAGGAATCCTATCATTGCCATAACCACAACAATGGTAATTACCATGAGTCAATCTCGCTAGTTAACCCCAACCATCGAGGGGTAAGTCATGCAAGCATAATTGACCTTAATCCATAAGTCCTAACCAACTTACCAAACTAGTTGATAAAAGGTTAGTGTCAATGGAAAAAAGAGCTAACTAACTATCCAAGAATTACCACTAAATATTGGACATTATGACTCTAGTATCCTAGGAACTCAAACCACAAGCCAAGGTGGGAAAATCTACTTAAAATCTAAAGTTGGCATTTTCACAAACACCCGGTGTGCATAAAGGTAAAATATGGAAAATTACAAAGTAAAATGGAAAACTATAACCAATTATCAACAAAACCAAATGTAAACAAGCAATCAAACATAAAGAAAGTAAGAAACATAAAATTCATTGATCAAAACTTCAAGAAACACAAAATTGCAAATATGAACAAAGTGACTTGAACCAATGGAAAATGACACTGCTATAATTAAAGATGAAATTGAGAGTACTTACAATTAGAGAAACAAAATCCAAAATCAAAGCTTGCTATAAAATGCTATAATGGAAATAGAAATGAAACCTTAAGAGAGTCCTAATGAATGCTTATCCTTCATATGTGTTGAATTCCCTTTATATAGCACTCCAAAATCAGCATCCAAGCCTCCCAAAATGGGCCAAGAGGCCTCAAAAATTGTAAGGCATGTGCTTCATTAATGGAATCATGTGCAGGGACCTGTGCACACTGGGCTAAATGTTGACCTGTGCGTACGCACAGGTACTTGTGCGCACGCACACATGCAAATCCGTTCTTGTGCGCACGCATAATTTGTTGTGTGTGCTTCTCCTTGTTTTCATCATGTGTCCTCCCTTTTACATGCTTTCTTCCACTTTTGCCTAGCCAATCTTGCCTCTAAGGCCTGAAAGCACTCAGCAAACATGTCATGGCATCAAATGGAGTAAAAATGGAATTAAATTGCTCAATTTAGGCACAAAATTGCATGTTTTCACATTTAGGATCAAATTGGGGACAAAACACAAAAGTATGCTATTTTGGTGTTTAAATGTGAGTTCTTATGCTAGAATCCATCCAAATTGAGTCAAAATGTATCATCAAATATGGACTCATCAATTTCCCCACACTTAAATAATAGCATGTCCTCATGCTAAACCAACAAGGAGAATGATCAAAAAGGGGTAATCAACTTATTAAATGCAACTACCTATATGCATGCAAGTATGTATATACTATCTATACTATATATATCTCTATCTATCTATAATGTCCTATGAAATTGGTGGAAACAAACAATCAAATTTCCAAGTAGGTATATAAACATATAGGGCTTAAGCAAAGAGATAGCTCAATGCAAACAAAATCTAAAGAATTGATTCACTCATAAAAAAGAAGCAACTTGCAAGAATACATGATAAGAAGGGTGGAGACATAGAACTGAGTGATCGAACCCTCACTAGGTGTGTATACACTCTCATCACTCGGTGTTTAGGGTTTAATCACTCAAGTCTCCTCTAATCATGCTTTCAAGGAATTACTTTTTATCTAACAATCAACACAGTATTTGATGCATGCATGCAAGTATCATGAGGTCTTTAGAAGGTTGTAATGGGGTTGGGGTAAGGGTAAGATGAATATATGGCTAAGTGGACTAAAAGATTGAATCTTCGATTAGCTTAAGCATCCAACTCAACCTATATCAATCAAATCACAACAATGCATCCTTGCCATCCATTACTTCTTTTCACACACACATTCATGCCTTAGTTCTATTCAAAACACATATGCATTTCTTATTCATTTTTTTTCTTTTTTTTTTTCATTGGGATAACTTTTGTCCCATCTTATTACTATATATTTTTTTCTTTTTATTTCATTTTTTTCTTTTTTTTTCTATGACAAATGCATATGGTTAAAGCAAATTGAAACATGAATGTGCACCAATTTCCCAAATTTTTCAATAAGATACGCAAATTAGACATTTTCATTCACTACAAATGTTTCCCAAAATTTCTCCCATACTTAAACGACACACACACCTCATCCTAAGCTAATCACAGATGCAATTCAAGGTCATTCTATGGTTTTACGCTTAGGCTTTTGATGTGGTTATAATTTGAACAAAGGGGATTAAAAAGCTCAAAGGGGTTGACAAAGGTAGATGCAAGGGTAAGGCTATATGGGTGAGTGAGTTTAATTCAAAGATGGCCTCAATCATGCTAAATGCATTCAAGATATCAAACATCGGAAATAAAGAATCAGGCAAAACCAAGATCACAAACATAAAAGAGATATAGCACACAATGAACAAAATTCGTGGTTAAAAGGTGTAACCACTCATTCAAGCTCAAAAACTCACAAGGTATTTGTTCTATCTCTCTTCTATGTTTCACAAAAATTCATTCAAGCAAGTTTGAAAATAATTTTCCAAATCAATTCAATAGGATGCCCTAAAACAAAATTCTTGAAAGTTTTTGTAGTTTTTCACCAAAATTATTTCCTATATGTATGTATGATGTGATGGATGCAATTTTTCAAAATTTTCCTAGTTCTCTTCCTAATTTTCAACAAGAAAAAATTAACATGAACAATTAGGATCAAAATGAACTAGGTGTTATACTATTCACATCATCAAATCACAATTTCTATTTATAAAATATATATCATGCAAAAGATGCAATATATATATATATATATATATATATATATATATATATTAACTAGAGTAAGCATGCAATAGTCAAAAATACTAACAAATATCTACAAGAAACATAATAAAAGAAAATAAAAAATAAAGTGGAAAGTGTTTGGAAAAGAAAGTTTACGCCCCAAAAATGGTGAATCATCCACCATACTAAAGCGTTGCACAGTCCTCCGTGCACGAACACGATCCGGCAAGAATGAGCTAAGAGGCTCCACCTTCATCTGGTGGCTCCGGGGGTTCCGGGTTGCTGTACATACAAGTAAACAACAATTGATTAAAAGGTCATATGAGTGTGGTATGATTAAAGACAATGTGTTTATTCTAAGTGTGCACACACTTTAGAACATACACATTGGCCGGGTAGAGTGGTATCCACACAAACAAAAAGTAATAGCCTATGTTCCTTAATTGAGTTCCCTATGTTTCAAGTAAAGCGTAAGTAAAACTTAAGGCACAAGCAACCCTAGGTAACCACAAAAGTGAATTGAGTGCATAATAAATTGGATATTGGAATTGCGCAAGTGAAAGCACAAAATTGATATAAGATAGCACAATAAACAACAACCAATCAGTTAATGTAAAGGAAACCACTTATTCATCATGAAACATAAGGAAAAAGTCACATGGTGAAGGTACTTGTTACAAAAAGTGATAAGCTTGATAAAAATCAAGTTAAGTCACTCAAACAAATGCAAAGCATTAACAAGGAGCAAGTACCGGTCATGTGATGAATTTACTATGGAAATCGTAATGAACAATTAAGTTTCCACTCAATTCACATAATTCAATGCACTTATATAATTTGTCTTAGTGTTATAGCCAAAACATGAGTGATTAAACCCACTAGGTACTAGTAGATTAAGGCAAAGCATAAGTACATTGTATTTAATCAAGAGGTAACCATATCACTATCAAACAAACACTTGCAACTTATTCAATTAACAAGCAAGTAAACCAAAAGTAACTTAAATACTAAAATAAAAATGAGATGCAATGAAAACTAAGTAAAATAGGTACAAAAGAGGGCAAAGACAAGATAAGGGAGGCGTGGAGAAAAGAAAGGAAGAAAATAAGTAGAGAAAAGAGAAGATAGAAATGGTTTAAAATAGGGGAGGGAACCATGCGTAAGCATCGCAGACGCGTGCGCGTGGTGTGCGTAAAAAAGGAGATCGACGCGTACGCGTCGTAGACGCGCACGAGGCGCACGCGTGAAAGGGTAGAAAATGCAAGGTGACGCATATGTGTCGGTAAGAAAACCCAAATGGATTGTGCGTTTGTATTGTGCGTGCTAACGCCGTGACCAGAGGCCTTATTTTGATGTGTGCGTGGGCACAGGGCTGTGCCCACACACAGAAGTCCAAAATTTTTTTTAAAGGATCATGTGTGCGCGCGCACACAGGTCCGTCCGCTCGCACAAGAGCGAAAAGAAAAGGGGTTCACGTGCACAGGCTGTGCCAATGCTCCCAACAGAGGGAGTGCAAGCTCGCGTGCAGACGCATACGTCTGTGTGGCCGCACAGAGAGCGCGATAAGGAACATGCTTGCATACGCACAAGGTAGTGAACACGCACAGACCAAGGAAAGCAGGGGAGTGCCCATGCACAGACTGTGCTGGCGCTGCAAACAGAGGGCAATACAAAGAGTGTGCGGGTGCACAGGCTTGTGTGCTCGCACAATTCGCGAAAATCATAGTTGTGTGCGCACGTACAGTAGTGTGCGTACGCACAGGTGCCCTATTTTGCAAAAATTTTAGTCTCAATTATATCTCACCCCAAACATTTAAAACATCATTAAATCATGATCCATATGCAAATTAACCAACTAAACTCAAAACTAAACCAATCCTAAGCTAACCAAGACAAGTAATAAACTAAGACTATAAACAAAGAGAAAGGGTAGGAAAGATGTGACCATGGTGGAGTGCTCCCACCTAGCACTTTAGTTTTAAGTCCTCAAGTTAGACTTTTGTTGGAGTTTGTGTCATGGTGGCTTACGCTTCCATCCATCCTTGAGTTGTTAACCATGCTTTCTCTTTAAAAATTCTCCCGGATCCCAAACGAAGTACATCAAGCTCTCAAGCAATCTCAAGCAACCAATTGAGATCCAAAATTGTTGATTGTAGACATGTATGCCCGGATCTCACACTTTGGTTTCTCTATCATCCTCTTGTTGACAATCAATTGTGCCCTTGGATGAACAACCTCTCCAAGCACCTTTTGAGCACCCAATGAGATCATGAAATCCTCCTAAGTGGTCCTTGCACCATTTATTCCTTGAATTCCTTTGATAACCAACACCCATTCCTTCACCATTTAACACTCCAAGAAGTACCTCTAGTTGATAATCCGTTTCTGGTGTACGAAATTGTGATTTCTGGTAATGGCTCCAAGAACTTGGTGCTCTAATCTCAATTCATAATTTGTCACAACTTCGATACAACTAACCAGCAAGTGCACTGGGTCGTCCAAGTAATAAACCTTACGTGAGTAAGGGTCGATCCCACGGAGATTGTTGGTATGAAGCAAGCTATGGTCACCTTGTAAATCTCAGTCAGGCGGATATAAAATAGTTATGGAGTTTTCGAAAATAAATAATAAACTAAGGATAGAAACACTTATGTAATTCATTGGTGAGAATTTCAGATAAGCGTGTAGAGATGCTTTCGTTCCTCTGAATCTCTGCTTTCCTGCTGTCTTCATCCAATCAGTCTTACTCCTTTCCATGGATGGCTTTATGCAAGGGCATCACCGTTGTCAATGGTTACATCCCCTCCTCTTGTGAAAATGGTCCAAATGCTCTGTCACAGCACGGCTAATCATCTGAGGTTCCCGATCATGCTGGAATAGGATTCACCCTCCTTTTGCGTCTGTCACTACGCCCAGCAATCGCGAGTTTGAAGCTCGTCACAGTCATTCAATCCCAGAATCCTACTCGGAATACCATAGACAAGGTTTAGACTTTCCGGATTCTCATGAATGCCGCCATCAATCTAGCTTACACCACGAAGATTCTGATTAAGAGATCTAAGAGATACTCATTCAATCTAAAGTAGAGCAGAAGTGGTTGTCAGGCACGCATTCATAGGGAATGATGATGATTGTCACATTCATCACATTCAGGTTGAAGTGCAAATGAATATCTTAGAAGCGGAATAAGTTGAATTGAATAGAAAAACAGTAGTACTTTGCATTAATCTTTGAGGAACAGCAAAGCTCCACACCTTAATCTATGGAGTGTAGAAACTCTACCGTTAAAAATACATAAGTGAAAGGTCCAGGCATGGCCGAATGGCCAGCCCCTAAAACGTGATCACATGATCAAAAATACAATCCAGGATGTCTAATACAATAGTAAAAAGTCCTATTTATACTAAACTAGTTACTAGGGTTTACAGAAGTAAGTAATTGATGCATAAATCCACTTCTAGGGCCCACTTGGTGTGTGCTTGGGCTGAGCTTGAATGTTACACGTGCAGAGGTCAATCTTGGAGTTGAACGCCAGCTTTTGTGCCATTTTGGGCGTTGAACTCTACTTTGCAACTTGTTTCTGGCGTTGGACGCCAGAATTGGGTAGAGAGCTGGCGTTGAACACCAGTTTGCGTCATCTAAACTTGGGCAAAGTATGAACTATTATATATTGCTGGAAATCCCTGGATGTCTACTTTCCAACGCAATTGGAAGCGTGCCATTTTGAGTTCTGTAGCTCCAGAAAATCCACTTTGAGTGCAGGGAGGTCAGAATCCAACAGCATAAGTAGTCCTTCTTCAACCTCTGAATCTGATTTTTGCTCAAGTCCCTCAATTTCAGCCAGAAAATACCTGAAATCACAGAAAAACACACAAACTCATAGTAAAGTCTAGAAATGTGAATTTAGCATAAAACTAATGAAAACATCCCTAAAAGTAACTAGATTCTACTAAAAACATACTAAAAATAATGCCAAAAAGCGTATAAATTATCCGCTCATCACAACACCAAACTTAAATTGTTGCTTGTCCCCAAGCAACTGAAAATCAAATAGGATAAAAAGAAGAGAATATACTATAAATTCCAAACTATCAATGAAACATAGCTCCAATTAAATGAGCGGGACTTGTAGCTTTTTGCCTCTTGAATAGTTTTGGCATCTCACTTTATCCATTGAGGTTCAGAATGATTGGCATCTATAGGAACTCAGAGTTCAGATAGTGTTATTGATTCTCCTAGTTCAGTATGATGATTCTTGAACACAGCTATTTTATGAGTCTTGGCCATGGCCCTAAGCACTTTGTTTCCCAGTATTACCACCGGATACATAAATGCCACAGACACATAATTGGGTGAACCTTTTCAGATTGTGACTCAGCTTTGCTAAAGTCCCCAATTAGAGGTGTCCAGGGTTCTTAAGCACACTCTTCTTTTGCTTTGGACCTTGACTTTAACCGCTCAGTCTCAAGTTTTCACTTGATACCTTCACGCCACAAGCACATGGTTAGGGACAGCTTGGTTTAGCCGCTTAGGCCAGGATTTTATTCCTTTGGGTCCTCCTATCCACTGATGCTCAAAGCCTTGGGATCCTTTTTATTTACCCTTGCCTTTTGGTTTTAAGGGTTATTGGCTTTTTGCTCTTGCCTCTTGGTTTTAAGAGCTTTTGGCTTTTTCTGCTTGCTTTTTCTTTTTCTTTCTATTTTTTTTCGCTATTTTTTTTTCTGCAAGCTTTGTTCTTTGCTGCTTTTTCTTGCTTCAAGAATCATTTTTATGATTTTTTAGATTATCAAATAACATGTCTCCTTATCATCATTCTTTTAAGAGCCAACATATTTAACATTCTTAAACAACAACTTCAAAAGACATATGCACTGTTCAAGCATTCATTCAGAAAACAAGAAGCATTGTCACCACATCAATATAATTAAACTAAGTTCAAGGATAAATTCGAAACTCATGTACTTTTTGTTCTTTTGAATTAAAACATTTTTCATTTTAAGAGAGGTGATGGATTCATAGGACATTCATAACTTTAAGACAAAGTTACTAACTACTAATGATCATGTAATGAAGACACAAACATAGATAAGCACTTAACATAGAGAAAACGAAAAACAAAAAGTGAGAACAAGGAATGAGTCCACCTTAGTGATGGTGGCGTTTCCTTCTTGAGGAACCAATGATGTCCTTGAGCTCTTCTATGTCTCTTCCTTGTCTTTGTTGCTCCTCCCTCATTGCTTTTTGATCTTCTCTTATTTCATGAAGGATGATGGAGTGCTCTTGATGTTCCACCCTTAATTGTCCCATGTTAGAACTTAATTCTCCTAGGGAGGTGTTGATTTGCTCCCAATAGTTTTGTGGAGGGAAATGCATTTGAGGCATCTCCGGGATCTCATGGTGACGAGCTTCATGCGTCTCTTGAGATCCATGAATGGGCTCTCTTGCTTGCTCCATCCTTTTCTTAGTGATGGGCTTCTCTTCCTCAATGGGAATGTCTCCTTCTATGAAATCTCCAGCTGAGTAACATAGATGGCAAATAAGATGAGGAAAAGCTAGCCTTGCCCCAGGAGAGGGCTTTTCGGCTATTTTGTAGAATTCAAGGGAGATGACTTCATGAACTTCTACTTCCTCTCCAATCATGATGCTATGAATCATGATGGCCCGATCCACAGTAACTTCAGATCGGTTGCTAGTGGGGATGATGGAGCGTTGGATGAACTCCAACCATTCTCTAGCCACAGGCTTGAGGTCCAGTCTTCTTAGTTGAACCGGCTTGCCTTTGGAGTCAATCTTCCATTGAGCTCCTTCCACACATATGTCCATGAGGACTTGGTCCAACCTTTGATTAAAGTGTAGGGGCGTTCATCTCCTTGCTTCATAGGCAAGTTAAACGCCTACCTCACATTCTCCGGGCTAAAATCTAAGTATTTCCCCCGAACCATTGTAACATAATTCTTTGGATTCGGATTCTTACTTCGATCATGGTACCTAGTGATCCATGCATTGGCATAGAACTCTTGAACCATTAGGATGCCGACTTGTTGGATGGGGTTTGTTAGAACTTCCCAACCTCTTCTTTGGATTTCATGTCGGATCTCCGGATACTCATTTTTCTTGAGCTTGAAAGGGACCTCGGGGATCACCTTCTTCTTGTCGACAACATCATAGAAGTGGTCTTGATGAGCTTTGGAGATGAACCTTTCCATTTCCCATGACTCGGAGGTGGAAGATTTTGTCTTCCCTTTCCCTTTTCTAGAGGATTCTTCGGTCTTAGGTGCCATCAATGGTAATGGAAAAACAAAAAGCTTATGCTTTTACCACACCAAACTTAGAATTTTTGCTCGCCTTCGAGCAAGAGAAGAAAGAATAGATGAAGAAGAAGAAGAAAATATGGAGAGGAGGGGGGGGAGGTGTGTTTCGGCCAAGAAGGGAAAGGAGGGTTGTGTTGTGAGAAAATGAGGAAGAATGGAGGGGTATATATAGGGAAGGGAGGGGGGGTAAGTTCGGCCATTTAGGGTGGGTTTGGATGGGAAATTGATTTTGAATTTTGAAGGTAGGTGGTGTTTATGAGGTAGGTTTATGGGGGAAGAGTGGATGGATGTGAGTGGTAAAGAGGTGATGGGGAAGAGAGATTGAGGTGATTGGTGAAGGGTTTTGGGGAAGAGTGTTTATGGGATTGTGTGAAAGAGGGGTGAGAAGAAGTGAGTGGAGGTAGGTGGGGATCCTGTGGGGTTCACATATCCTGAGGTGATCTTGTGGGGTCTACAGATCCTGAGGTGTTCAAGGATTTACAAGCTTGCACTAAATTGGGCATGCAAAATGCCCTTGCACACAACTCTGGGCGTTCAGCGCCAGATTGGTGCTTGTTCTGGGCGTTCAGCACCAGCTCTTCTCCAGGGTGCATTTCTGGCGTTCAAACGCCCAGATGCTGCCCATTTCTGGCGTTCAGCGCCAGAACCATGCTCTGTTCTGGCGTTGAACGCCCAAAACATGCTTCTTACTGGCGTTTAAACGCTAGTAAGGTCTTCCTCCAGGGTGTGATTTTTTTCTGCTGTTTTTGATTCCGTTTTCAATTTTTTTGATTTATTTTGTGACTCCACATGATCATGAACCTATTAAGACATATAACCAATATAATTAAATAAAAATTGGGTTGCCTCCCAACAAGTGCTTCTTTAATGTCAATAGCTTGACAGTGGGCTCTCATGGAGCCTCACAGATGTGCAGAGCTTTGTTGAGACCTCCCAACACCAAACTTAGAGTTTGGATATGGGGGTTTGACACCAAACTTAGAGTTTGGTTGTGGCCTCCCAACACCAAACTTAGAGTTTGACTATGGGGGCTTTGTTTGACTCTGCTTTGAGAGAAGCTCTTTATGCTTCCTCTCCATGGATGCAGAGAGAGATCCTTGAGTTGTAAACACAAGGTTGTCCTCATTTATTTGAAGGATCAATTCTTCTCTGTCCACATCAATCACAGCTCTTGCTGTGGCTAGGAAGGGTCTTCCAAGGATGATGAATTCATCCTCATCCTTCCCAGTATCTAGGACTATGAAATCAACAGGGATGTAAAGGCCTTCAACCTTTACTAACACGTCCTCTACTTGTCCATAAGCCTGTTTTCTTGAATTGTCTGCCATCTCTAATGAGATTTTAGTGGATTGCACCCCAAAGATTCCCAGTTTCTCTATTACAGAGAGGGGCATGAGGTTTATTCCTGAACCAAGGTCACATAGAGCCTTAAAGATCATGGTGCCTATGGTACAAGGTATTAAGAACTTTCCAGGATCCTGTTTCTTCTGAGGCAATGTCAGTTGATCCAGATCACTTAGTTCATTGGTGAACAAGGGAGGTTCATCTTCCCAAGGTTCAATGCCAAATAATTTGGCATTCAGCTTCATGATTGCACCAAGGTACTTGGTGACTTGCTCCTCAGTGACATCCTCATTCTCTTCAGAAGAGGAATACTCATCAGAGCTCATGAATGGCATAAGGAGGTTTAATGGAATCTCTATGGTCTCTAGTTGAACCTCAGATTCTTTTGGTTCCTCAGAGGGAAACTCCTTATTGGTCACTGGACGTCCTAGGAGGTCTTCCTCACTGGGATTCACGTCCTCTCCTTTCTTTACAGGTTCGGCCATGGTGATCAATTCAATGGCCTTGCACTCTCCTTTTGGATTTTCTTCTGTATTGCTTGGGAAAGTACTAGGAGGAATTTCAGTTATCCTTTTACTCAGCAGGCCCACTTGTGCTTCCAAATTTCTAATGGATGACCTTGTTTCATTCATGAAACTCACAGTGGCCTTAGATAGATCAGAGACTAAGTTTGCTAGATTAGAAGTATTTTGTTCAGAGTTCTCTGTCAGTTGCTGAGTGGATGATGGAAAAGGTTTACTATTGTTAAACCTGTATCTTCCACCATTATTAAAGCCTTGTTGAGGCTTTTATTGATCCTTCCATGAGAGATTTGGATGATTTCTCCATGATGGATTATAGGTGTTTCCATAAGGTTCACCTAAGTAATTCACCTCTGCTATTGCAGGGTTCTCAGGATCATAAGCTTCTTCTTCAGAAGATGCCTCTTGAGTACTGTTGGATGCAGCTTGCATTCTATTCAGACTCTGAGAAATCATATTGACTTGCTGAGTCAATATTTTGTTCTGAGCCAATATGGCATTCAGAGTATCAATTTCAAGAACTCCCTTCTTCATAGGCGTCCCATTACTCACAGGATTCCTCTCAGAAGTGTACATGAACTGGTTATTAACAACCATGTCAATGAGTTCTTGAGCTTCTGCAGGTGTTTTCTTTAGGTGAATGGATCCACCTGCAGAAGTATCCAATGACATCTTTGATAGCTCAGATAAACCATCATAGAATATATTCAGGATGGTCCATTCTGAAAGCATGTCAGAAGGACACTTTTTGGTCAGCTGCTTGTATCTTTCCCAAGCATCATAGAGGAATTCACCTTCTTTCTGTCTGAAGGTCTGAACATCCACTCTAAGCTTGCTCAGTTTTTGAGGAGGAAAGAACTTGGCTAAGAAAGCCATGACCAGCTTATCCCAAGAGTCCAGGCTATCTCTGGGTTGAGAATCCAACCATACTCTAGCTCTGTCTCTTACAGCAAAAGGGAAAAGCATGAGCCTGCAGACTTCAGGATCTACTCCATTAGTCTTAACAGTATCACATATCTACAAGAATTCAGTTAAGAACTGAAAAGGATCTTCAGATGGAAGTCCATGAAACTTGCAGTTCTGCTGCATCAGAGAAACTAGCTGAAGTTTCAGCTCAAAGTTGTTTGCTCCAATGGCAGGAATGGAGATGCTTCTTCCATGTAAATTGGAATTAGGTGCAGTAAAGTCACCAAGCATTCTCCTTGCATTATTATTATTTTTGGCTGCCATCTCCTCTTCCTGTTCGAAATTTTCAATAAGGTTGTCTCTGGATTGTTGTAATTTAGCTTCTCTTAGTTTCCTCTTCAGAGTCCTTTCAGGTTCTGGATCAGCTTCAACAAGAATGCCTTTTTCCTTGTTCCTGCTCATAAGAAAGAGAAGAGAACAAGAAAAGAAGAGGAATCCTCTATGTCACAGTAAAGAGGTTCTTTATTGTTAGTAGAAGAAGAAAAGGAATAGGGGTGAAGAAAAATGAAGAATCCAAACACAAGGGTAAGGATAGGAGCAGTGATGTGAGATGAAGAGAAGTGTTAGTATGTGAATAAATAATTAGAATAAGATGAGAGAGGGAAAATTTAGAAAATAATTTTTTTTAAAAAAAAGAGTTAGTGATTTTTGAAAATAGTTTTTGAAAAAGGTTAGTAGTTTTCAAAAATTAAAATAATTAGTTAATTAAAAAGAATTTTTGAAAAAGAGGGAAGATATTTTTGAAAATTAGAGAGAGAGAGAGTTAGTTAGGTAGTTTTGAAAAAAGATAAGAAACAAACAAAAAGTTAGTTAGTTAGTTGAAACAAATTTTGAAAAGATAAGAAGTTAGGAAGTTAGAAAAGATATTTTGAAATCAAATTTTTGAAAAAGATAAGATAAGAAGATATTTTTGAAAAGATATGATTGAAATTAGTTTTGAAAAATATTTGATTTTTTTAAAAATCACAATTAATGACTTGATTCACAAGAAATCACAAGATATGATTCTAGAACTCAAAGTTTGAATCTTTCTTAACAAGTAAGTAGCAAACTTGAAATTTTTGAATCAAAACATTAATTGTTATTGTTATTTTCGAAAATTTGATATAAAAATAAGAAAAAGATTTTTGAAAAATATTTTTTTTAAAAAAACTTTCGAAAATAACTAAGAAAAATGAAAAAGATTTGATTTTTGAAAAATATTTTGAAAAAGATGAGATTTTTAAATTGAAAATTTGATTTGACTCATAAAAACAACTAGATTTTTAAAATTTTTGAAAAAGTCAAATCTAATTTTTGAATTTTTAAGAGAGAAAAAGGGAAAGATATTTTTTTTATTTTTGAATTTTTAATGATGAGAGAGGGAGACATGAAATATGATGCAATGCATGAAATTTTTAGATCAAAACAATGAATGCATGCAAGAATGCTATGAATGTCAAGATGAACACCAAGAACACCTTGAATATCAAGATGAACATCAAGACTTATTTTTGAAAATTTTTATATGCAAAGAAAACATGCAAGACACCAAACTTAGAAATCTTTCATGTTTAGACACTATGAATGCAAAAATGCACATGAAAAACAAGAAAAGATGCAAAACAAGAAAACATCAAGATCAAACAAGAGGACTTACCAAGAACAACTTGAAGATCATGAAGAACACCATGAATGCATGAATTTTTCGAAAAATGTAAGATGAATATGCAATTGACACCAAACTTTCAACTTGACTCAAGACTCAAACAAGAAACATGAGATATTTTTGATTTTTATGATTTTATGATTTTTTTATATTTTCTTTTAATTTTTTTCGAAAATTATTTTGAAAAAGAAAAATAAGGATTCCAAAATTTTTAATATGAATTCCAGGAATCTTATGCTCTTTAGTCTAAAGCTCCAATCAAAGGGTCAGGCATGGCTTAATAGCCAGCCAAGCTTTAGTATGTAACTCAGACATGACACGCCTGACATTCCCTATAGCCAGCCAGGCTTCAACATGCTTCATGAAACACTAGAATTCATTCTTAAAAATTATGAAGAAAAATATATTTTTGAAAATATTTTTATTTTAAAATTTTTTTTTTCGAAAACAAAGGAGAAATTTTTGAAAGATTTTTTTTTTTGAAAAATTTTTGAAAACAAAACAAAAAGAAAATTACCTAATCTGAGCAACAAGATAAACCGTCAGTTGTCCAAACTCGAACAATCCCCGGCAACAGTACCAAAAACTTGGTGCATGAAATTGTGATCTCTGGTAATGGCTCCAAGAACTTGGTGCTCTAATCTCAATTCATAATTTGTCACAACTTCGATACAACTAACCAGCAAGTGCACTGGGTCGTCCAAGTAATAAACCTTACATGAGTAAGGGTCGATCCCACGGAGATTGTTGGTATGAAGCAAGCTATGGTCACCTTGTAAATCTCAGTCAGGCGGATATAAAATAGTTATGGAGTTTTCGAAAATAATACTAATTAAACAGAAAATAAGGATAGAAACACTTATGTAATTCATTGGTGAGAATTTCAGATAAGCGTGTAGAGATGCTTTCGTTCCTCTGAATCTCTACTTTCTCGCTGTCTTCATCCAATCAGTCTTACTCCTTTCCATGGCTGGCTTTATGCAAGGGCATCACCGTTGTCAATGGTTACATCCCCTCCTCTTGTGAAAATGGTCCAAATGCTCTGTCACAGCACGGCTAATCATCTGAGGTTCCCAATCATGCTGGAATAGGATTCACCCTCCTTTTGCGTCTGTCACTACGCCCAGCAATCGCGAGTTTGAAGCTCGTCACAGTCATTCAATCCCAGAATCCTACTCGGAATACCACAGACAAGGTTTAGACTTTCCGGATTCTCATGAATGTCGCCTTCAATCTAGCTTACACCACGAAGATTCTGATTAAGAGATCTAAGAGATACTCATTCAATCTAAAGTAGAACGGAAGTGGTTGTCAGGCACGCGTTCATAGGGAATGATGATGATTGTCACGTTCATCACATTCAGGTTGAAGTGCAAATGAATATCTTAGAAGCGGAATAAGTTGAATTGAATAGAAAAACAGTAGTACTTTGCATTAATCTTTGAGGAACAGCAGAGCTCCACACCTTAATCTATGGAGTGCAGAAACTCTACCGTTAAAATTATATAAGTGAATAGAGGGTATGCATGGCCGAGTGGCCAGCCTCCCATGGAGGTCTAGAGATCTAAAAATGATCAAAAGATGATCAAAAGATGTCTAATACAATAGTAAAAAGTCCTATTTATAATAAACTAGCTACTACGGTTTACAGAAGTAAGTAATTGATGCGTAAATCCACTTCCGGGGCCCACTTGGTGTGTGCTTGGGCTGAGCTTGAATGTTACACGTGCAGAGGCTCTTTCTGGAGTTGAACGCCACCTTTTGTGCCATTTTGGGCGTTGAACTCCACTTTGCAACTTGTTTCTGGCGCTGGACGCCAGAATTGGGCAGAGAGCTGGCGTTGAACGCCGGTTTGCATCATCTAAACTTGGGCAAAGTATGGACAATTATATATTTCTGGAAAGCCCTGGATGTCTACTTTCTAACGCAATTGGAAGCGCGCCATTTTGAGTTCTGTAGCTCCAGAAAATCCATTTTGAGTGCAGGGAGGTCAGAATCCAACAACATCAGCAGTCCTTCTTCAACCTCTGAATCTGATTTTTGCTCAAGTCCCTCAATTTCAGCCAGAAAATACCTGAAATCACAGAAAAATACACAAACTCATAGTAAAGTCTAGAAATTTGAATTTAGCATAAAACTAATGAAAACATCCCTAAAAGTAACTAGATTCTACTAAAAACATACTAAAAACAATGCCAAAAAGCGTATAAATTATCCGCTCAACACAACACCAAACTTAAATTGTTGCTTGTCCCCAAGCAACTGAAAATCAAATAGGATAAAAAGAAGAGAATATACTATAAATTCCAAACTATCAATGAAATATAGCTCCAATTAAATGAGCGGGACTTGTAGCTTTTTGCCTCTTGAATAGTTTTGGCATCTCACTTTATCCATTGAGGTTCAGAATAATTGGCATCTATAGGAACTCAGAGTTCAGATAGTGTTATTGATTCTCCTAGTTCAGTATGATGATTCTTGAACACAGCTATTTTATGAGTCTTGGCCGTGGCCCTAAGCACTTTGTTTTCCAGTATTACCACCGGATACATAAATGCCACAGACACATAATTGGGTGAACCTTTTCAGATTGTGACTCAGCTTTGCTAAAGTCCCCAATTAGAGGTGTCCAGGGTTCTTAAGCACACTCTTCTTTTGCTTTGGACCTTGACTTTAACCGCTCAATCTCAAGTTTTCACTTGACACCTTCACGCCACAAGCACATGGTTAGGGACAGCTTGGTTTAGCCGCTTAGGCCAGGATTTTATTACTTTGGGCCCTCCTATCCACTGATGCTCAAAGCCTTGGGATCCTTTTTATTTACCCTTGCCTTTTGGTTTTAAGGGTTATTGGATTTTTGCTCTTGCCTCTTGGTTTTAAGAGCTTTTGGCTTTTTCTGCTTGCTTTTTCTTTTTCTTTCTATTTTTTTTCGCTATTTTTTTTTTCTGCAAGCTTTGTTCTTTGCTGCTTTTTCTTGCTTCAAGAATCATTTTTATGATTTTTCAGATTATCAACTAACATGTCTCCTTATCATCATTCTTTCAATAGCCAACATATTTAACATTCTTAAACAACAATTTCAAAAGACATATGCACTGTTCAAGCATTCATTCAGAAAACAAGAAGCATTGTCACCAGAAACAATCTGAGCAACAAGATGAACCGTTAGTTGTCCAAACTCGAACAATCCCTGGCAACGGCGCCAAAAACTTGGTGCACAAAATTGTGATCTCTGGTAATGGCTCCAAGAACTTGGTGCTCTAATCTCAATTCATAATTTGTCACAACTTCGATATAACTAACTAGCAAGTGCACTGGGTCGTCCAAGTAATAAACCTTACGTGAGTAAGGGTCGATCCCACAGAGATTGTTGGTATGAAGCAAGCTATGGTCACCTTGTAAATCTCAGTCAGGCAGATATAAAATAGTTATGGAGTTTTCGAAAATAAATAATAAACTAAGGATAGAAACACTTATGTAATTCATTGGTGAGAATTTCAGATAAGCGTAGAGATGCTTTCGTTCCTCTGAATCTCTGCTTTCCCGCTGTCTTCATACAATCAGTCTTACTCCTTTCCATGGCTGGCTTTATGCAAGGGCATCACCGTTGTCAATGGTTACATCCCCTCCTCTTGTGAAAATGGTCCAAATGCTCTGTCACAGTACGGCTAATCATCTGAGGTTCCCGATCATGCTGGAATAGGATTCACCCTCCTTTTGCGTCTGTCACTACGCCCAGCAATCGCGAGTTTGAAGCTCGTCACAGTCATTCAATCCCAGAATCCTACTCGGAATACCACAAACAAGGTTTAGACTTTCCGGATTCTCATGAATGCCACCATCAATCTAGCTTACACCACGAAGATTCTGATTAAGAGATCTAAGAGATACTCATTCAATCTAAAGTAGAGCGGAAGTGGTTGTCAGGCACGCGTTCATAGGGAATGATGATGATTGTCACGTTCATCACATTCAGGTTGAAGTGCAAATGAATATCTTAGAAGCGGAATAAGTTGAATTGAATAGAAAAACAGTAGTACTTTGCATTAATCTTTGAGGAACAGCAGAGCTCCACACCTTAATCTATGGAGTGTAGAAACTCTACCGTTAAAAATACATAAGTGAAAGGTCCAGGCATGGCCGAATGGCCAGCCCCCAAAACGTGATCACAGGATCAAAAATACAATCCAGGATTCTAATACAATAGTAAAAAGTCCTATTTATACTAAACTAGTTACTAGGGTTTACAGAAGTAAGTAATTGATGCATAAATCCACTTCTGGGGCCCACTTGGTGTGTGCTTGGGCTGATCTTGAATTTTACACATGCAGAGGTCAATCTTGGAGTTGAACGCCAACTTTTGTGCCATTTTGGGCGTTGAACTCCACTTTGCAACTTGTTTCTGGCGCTGGACGCCAGAATTGGGCAGAGAGCTGGCGTTGAACGCCAGTTTTCGTCATCTAAAATTGGGCAAAGTATAGACTATTATATATTGCTAGAAAGCCCTGGATGTCTACATTCCAACGCAATTGAAAGCGCGCCAGTTTGAGTTTTGTATCTCCAGAAAATCCACTTTGAGTGCAGGGAGGTCAGAATCCAACAGCATCAGCAGTCCTTCTTCAACCTCTGAATCTGATTTTTACTCAAGTCCCTCAATTTCAGCCAGAAAATATCTGAAATCACAGAAAAACACACAAACTCATAGTAAAGTCCAGAAATGTGAATTTAACATAGAAACTAATGAAAACATCCCTAAAAGTAACTAGATTCTACTAAAAACATACTAAAAATAATGCCAAAAAGCGTATAAATTATCCGCTCATCAGTTTCCAAGAGAGAAAATTGATATGGACCTATGAAGCTCATTGAAGATATTGTTACCCACTCAATTTTTCCTTGGGGTGGAGTTATCCTATTAGGCTCTTGCACAATTGCTTCCATTTCTTGGGTATCTACCTCTTCCTCACCACTCTTTTCTAAGTCTTCCCTTTCTCTCTCAAACTCAAGAGTAGAAGGTTTCTCAAGATCATTGAGGGGGTCGACCAAGGTGGACAAAAAATCATTGTTGATGCAACCCACTTCTTGATCAAATTTCCTCAATTCTCCATTTACCTCTTCTGGTTCACTAGTTCTACCTTCCTCCGTTTGTTGCAATTCTTGTCCTAGCTCTTCTTCTTTCCCTTGAGGTTCTATGTTTTCCTCATTACTACACTCCTTAGTTGATCCTCTACCTTCTTCAAGGGGGATGTCTTGAGTGGTTGGAGTGAGGCCAAGCAGTTCACCGCTTCGGCTATGGTAGCCATGAACTCCTCTTGCTTCCTTCGGAACCCTTCTTGCTCTTGGAAGAATGCTTGAAGGTCTTGTTCTTCTTGGGGCAAGGGTTGGGGAACTTCACAATTTGATGGAAAAGAAGGTTCAAAGGTTGGGAGAAAGGTTGTGTAGTTGGAAGGTGTGTCATGTGGGTGTGGGTATTGAGGTGGTGTATAAGGGGGTAGGAGTGATGGTTCATAATGTTGGTAGCAAGATGTGTAGACATTTTGATTCCATGGGAGTGTACAATATAGTACTTGAAGGGTTGGTGGTTGGAATTTATGTATGGGGTATCATTGGGTTTGATATTCATATAGGGGAGGGCTTGGGGAAGGATTTGGCTCGTTGTAGGTTGAGGAAGATTCCTCCTCCCTCCATCGCTTCTCCCACTCCTTGATGCAATCCCAATTTGAAGTCATTATACCCTACAAAATATGCACAATCAAGCTCCAAGCAACAAGGGTGATATCTCATAGAGGAAGTAAGAAATAAAAGCAAAAGACATTAATAAACAAGAAAAACAAACACTCAAATATTAACAAAAATAACCAAACAACCAAAACGTAAGATATTTACACTATCAACATATTTACAACAACCAAAAGATAGCACTCAATTGCATTCCCCGGCAACAACGCCAAATTTTTTTTATTGAGCAAAACTGTAGGCTTAGAAATCTTTGATTGCCGTTGTAAGTATAGTTCCAAGCCAACAAGTAATGCTCAAATCAAATGTTAATTTCAATACAAGACATATAAACCGAGAGTACTTCAACCTCGAGTCATTCTCGCTAGGAATGCAAATGAAATGTTACTCTTTTGGTTGTAGAGAAGACAAAAGGGGTTTCGTAATCAAAGAACAAAATATTAAAAGAACTTAAGGAATAAAAGAACCAAGAGATGATCAAAATTGTAAGTAATGCAAGAAACAAGGAACAAGATCAAAACGAGTGAAAATGCTATAAATGCAATGAAAAAGCCTTGACTTAGGAATGAGGATCTAAGGAATCCTATCATTGCCATAACCACAACTATGGTAATTACCATGAGTCAATCTCACTTAGTTAACCCCAACCATCGAGGGGTAAGTCAAGCAAGCATAATTGACCTTAATCCATAAGTCCTAACCAACTTACCAAACTAGTTGATAAAAGGTTAGCGTCAATGGAAACAAGAGCTAACTAACTATCCAAGAATTACCACTAAATGTCAGACATTATGACTCTAGTATCCTAGGAACTCAAACCACAAGCCAAGGTGGGAAAATCTACTCAAAATCTAAAGTTGGCATTTTCACAAACACCTTGTGTGCATAAAGGTAAAATATGGAAAATTGCAAAGGAAAATGGAAAACTATAACCAATTATCAACAAAACCAAATATAAACAAGCAATCAAACATAAAGGAAGCAAGAAACATAAAATTCATTGATCAAAACTTTAAGAAACACAAAATTGCAAATATGAACAAAGTGACTTGAACCAAATGAAAATGAAAGTGCTTTAATTAAAGATGAAATTAAGAGTACTTACAATTAGAGAAGCAAAATCCAAAATCAAATCTTGCTATAAAATGCTACAATGGAAATGGAACCCTAAAAGAGCAATGCTACACTACTCCTACTCCTACTCCTAATTACTATGAAAAATTATGTCTAAGTCCTAATGAATGCTTATCCTTCATTTGTATTGAATTCCCTTTATATAGCACTCCAAAATCAACATCCAAGCCTCCCAAAATGGACCAAGAGGCCTTAGAAATCGTAAGGCACGCGCTTCATTAATAGAATCACGTGTAGGGACCTGTGCGGACGCATAGATGTGTGCGTCCGTACACTGGGCTGAATATTGACCTGTGCGTACGCAGAGGTACTTGTGCGCACGCACACATGCAAATCCGTTCTTGTGTCCTCTTGCTGTGTGTGCTTCTCCTTGTTTTCTTCATGTGTCCTCCCTTGTACATGCTTTCTTCCACTTTTGCCTAGCCAATCTTGCCTCTAAGGCCTGAAAGCCCTCAGTAAATATGTCATGGCATCAAATGGAATAAAAGTGGAATTAAATTGCTCAATTTAGGCACAAAATTGCATGCTTTCACATTTAGGATCAAATTGGGGACAAAACATAAAAGTATGCTATTTTGGTGTTTAAATGTGAGTTCTTGTGCTAGAATCCATCCAAATTGAGTCAAAATATATCATCAAATATGGACTCATCAGAGCTTAAAGCTGGCGTTGAAAGCCAACCAGGGGGAAGAGACTAGGCATTCAACGCCCCAACAGAGGCACAGACCTGGCGTTGAACGCCAGGAAGGAGGCCTCCAATGGGCGTTCAACACCTAAGAGGAGCACATTGCTGGCGTTGAACGCCAGCCAGGAGCAGGAGCTGGGCGTTCAACGCCCACAAGGGGGGCAGGGAACTCGAATTTCTTAGCCCCTCAAGATCAGTGGGTCTCACAGAATCTCCACTTACCCCACCTTCTTCTCTCTCTTACTTTCACTCTTTTCCACACACTCTTCCCCATAAAACCCTACCCCAATCACATCCATATCTCTTCCCAAAACCATCATAACTCCCACCAACCCCCACCCACTTCAAATTCAAAATTTCCCACCCAATTCTCACCCATTCATTCGAACCCTACACTATCCCCCCTATAAATACCCCTTCTCCCAACTCTCCATCACACACTTCTAAAGCCCCACTTGGCCGAATCCTCCTCTCCCCCTTTCTCTACCACTTCTCTTCTTCTTCTACTCTTTTCTTCTTATTTTGCTCGAGGACAAGCAAAGCTTTTAAGTATGGTGTTGGAAAAGCCTTGCTTTTTGCTTTCCTTTCACACTTATGGCACCCAAAGTGTAAGAATCTTCTAGAAAGTGGAAAGGAAAAGCAATTTCTTCCACCTCCGAACTTTGGGAGATGGAGAGATTCACACCAAAGCTACTTAAGACCACTTTTATGAAGTAGTGTCAAAGAAGAGGGTGATTTCTGAAGTCCCCTTTCGGCTCAAAAAGAGTGAGTACCCGGAGATCCGATGAGAAATCCGGAGGAGAGGTTGGAAAGTCCTAACCAATCCTATCTCGAAAGTTGAAATCTTAATGGTGCAAGAGTTCTATGCTAATGCATGGGTCACTAAAAATCATGACACTAGTGTGAACCCACATCCCAAAAATTAGAGCACCATGGTCCAAGGGCGACCCTTGGATTTCAGCCCAGAGAGTGTAAGGTTGGTGGTCCATTTCCCAATGATGCAAGGAGACCCACATCTTTACATTTGAAGAGTCAATTTCGACCAGAGGCTGGTGGTGCGGAATTTATAATCCACAAACTAACCAGCAAGTGCACCGGGTCGTACCAAGTAGTTCCTCAAGTGAATGAGGGTCGATCCCACGAGGATTGATGAACTAAGAAACAATGATTGAATGATTTACTTAGTTAGACAAACAAAAAATGGTGTTTTAAGAGTTCAAAAGCATTAATAGTAAATTTAGAATATAAGAAAGAAAATAGTAAATTGGTGTGAATAATATGGGAGAAAACTAAGGTTTCAGAGATATTTTATTTTCGGGATCAACTTTTCTTTCCAACTATTTTAATCATGCAAGATTCAATTCATGACAAATTATATGTGACAAAACCCTAATTCCTTAGACCTTTTTAGTCTCCTCTAACCATCATCAACCGCTAATTCCTTGGTCACTTGATTCCAATTAGAGGGTTAAGTTCAAATCTAGTTTATGTGCCACAAAAACTCTAATTACCCAAATATAAGAGGATTATATGTCACGTAACCCGTTAAGTCCAGATAATTTGTGATTTACGAGAATTTGTTTTCAAGCTGTTGTTCAGGTAAATTGCTTTTCCAAGTTTCACAAGAACTCAATTAGAATAAGGGTCATACTTCCGTTCCACCCAGATTCATAAGATGAAGAACGAAAACAATTCTTGAAATTGAAATTAATACATAAATTAAAACAGAAAATTAATAGTATTAATCCAAAGAATAAGCATAGCTCCTAACCTTAACAGTGGAGGTTTAGTTGCTCATGGTTCAGAGAGAAAACAAGCATTTTGTAAAACTATAAAGTGCGGAATGAGGTAAGAGAGACGAAAAGAGCCCGAAGAACTTATTCTTTTCCCTTTTATATCTAATCCTAATTAAATGTAAAATATATTTTCTAAAACTAAATAATATCCTTTCCTATTTATGAATAAATTAATGTTTTAATCAAAATCAAATAGGATCTTCGTTGCTTGCTTGATTGAGCATGGGAACCATTGCTTCTCATTAAGCTGGCACCTAACTTCAAGATTCTGAAGTTAGACTTGGAGTGGGCAGCAAGAAATTGGGGCGTTTTTGTGGTCTTGGCACCTAACTTGGAAAATCCCAAGTTAGGCGCCACCAATACAGCACCTCGTTCAACGTACATCCATCTTCTAGCGCCTAACTTGGGAAACTTGAAGTTAGGTGCCAGTATGGCCAAATTTTTGGAGAAGAAGTGTATACTATTATACATCATTGGAAAGATCTAGAAGTTAGCTTTCCAATTCCACTGAAATCACGTCAATTAGACCTCTGTAGTTTGAGCTATTTCTGTTGGAGTGCAAGGAGGTCAGAGTTGATAGCACCATTCACTTTCTTCTCTTTTTCTACAGAAACTCCGTCAAATCCATCCGAATGCTACCTAAAATAAGCAAAATTTCACACAACTCAAAGAAGCATTCATAGTGGCTAAAAGATATTTAAATCTTGATTAAACTTAACAATTCAGATGCAAATTCACTAGAAAAAGATAGAAAAGATGCCCACGCATCACAACACCAAACTTGAATTGTTGCTTGTCCTCAAGCAACCAAAACTAATATAAACTTAGGATGTGAATTTGCATGAGAAGTAAGTGCTCAATTAAGCTCCTGTCTCTTTTCAAAGTGGGGTTTATACACTGTAGTTCTGAATAGTTATGGCGTTTCACTCTCCTTTGAATCTGAGGAATGTCACTGTCATTTAGAATTAGAGTTCAGATAAGAGTAAATCGCCAAAATTGTCCCTGAAAGATACCCCAATTTTCATTTTGGTCCTCAAAAGATAAAGTTAATCAAAATCGTCCCCGAATGATACACGATTGGTCACATTAGTCCTTCTGTCAGTTGGATGATGATGTGGGGCTAATGCCACGTGTCACAAGATGATTGGTTGACGTGTCAAGTCAGTGACACGTGGCATGCCACGTGGCACTTAACATGTAAAAAAGTTATTTATAATCAAAATAATCCTTGAAAGTTTAGACGTAAGTCATTTTCATCCCTGAAATTTTAAAAATTAATCAAATTAGTCCTTATATAATTTTTTTCCTGTAAAATATTTTTTGATACTACTAATTTTAATAGAAATGTAATTGACAATCAAAAAATTAGTAATTGTATCTTTTTTTTTAATTTTTTCAATAAAATTATCTTTCTTCTTTAATTCTTGTCAAAATCTCTCTTATTCTTTTCTATTCTAAAAGCTTTTTCTTACATTATTACATTTTGCCGGAAGGACTAACGTGACCAATCTTGTATCTTTCGGGGACGATTTTGATTAACTTTATCTTTCGAGGACCAAAATAAAAATCGGGATATCTTTCAGGGACGATTTTGGCTATTTACTCGTCCGGATAATATTATGAATTATCTTGCCTTTATACTTTGGCTTAATCCTTGAACACAGCAAAATTTGCTTCATTCTCTTTTCTTTGGTGCTTTGCACCTTGAGCCTAGCCGTGACTTTAAATGCTTTGTCTCAAGTTGCACTTGACACAAAAACACCACAAGCACTTGACTGGGGAACTCTCTTTCGGTTCTGATTTTTCTTTCAGTTACTCCCAGACAATGGTGCTCAAAGCCTTTGGCATACCCTGTTAAATGCACTTAATCTCGACTCTTAGTGCTCTTTCTCAAGGATTACTTGACACATTTGCACTACAAGCATATGACTAGGGAAACAACTCTTTGAGCTTTTAATCTTGTCTGCCCTCCCTAGTCATTGATGCTCAGAACCTTAAACCTTGCTTTTATTTTTCGTTTGTTGTTTTTTTTGCTTCAAGGATTAAGCTTTTGTTTAATTCAGAGAATTCATAATAGTTCTCTAAATTCTTGTTCCTCATGCACTAACATCCTTTGATTCAAATTCAAATATGCACTGTTCATATCATGCATTCAGAATCACCGATAATACCATCACATTTAAGTAAATAAGATTACTCTTAAATATAACTCAATTTCTCATGCAATACATCACTTCTTTTCTTCTTCTTTGATTTTTCAAGTTCAGTGAGCAACACATGATACATCTTTTTCAAACTAAAATGAACAACAGAATTAAACTAGGACCTAGGAATTGAAATTTCTAGAGATCATGCAGACATTCAATTAAAATAGTAGAAGACAGGAATATAACATAATAAGAACGGAAGGAAATAGGAAGTGAAAAAGGAATTAAACCACCTCGGTTATCACGGTGGCCATTTCATTCCTCAGGCTGTGCTCCTTTGTGAAGATGATTCTCGTCCCTTTGGTGCCATTGATGATAGGGTAACAGAGAGCGTGCTCTATAATACTAAACTTAAAAGTTTGCTTGTCCTTAAGCAAAGAAAAAGTGTTATTGTTTTACACACTCTACATGATCAAAACACACTTAAAAAGAAGGAAAAATATCAAAAATTAAAACAAACTAAATAAATTGAAAATAAATAGAAAATTTAAGGATACGAAATATTGGGTTGCCTCTCAACAAGCGCTTCTTTAATGTCACTGCATCATTGACACTTGATTGTTGAATTTTCTTCCACTTTTTCCGGTTGGTTAAAAGAAATGTCTCCAAGGGGGGAGAGGTGAAAATTAGTGCCCTTGGACTTAAATTCCTCCTAACAAGCTTTCTTTTATTGTTATTGGCTTGATTCACCTTGCTTGTTGGGGTAGAGGTTGGATTGCTTTTTGCTGACCTTCTCTTTCTCATGGATATTGTCTTTTGTTTCTTGGTCACAATCTCCTTTTCAGTGCTTTCCTTGATTGCCTTCACCTCTTTGATTTCAGGACTTGGGTGTTGTGTGATGGTTGGAGTGTACCCTTCATCAAGAACTTCTTGAATTGGTGGTTCAATAAACTCACCCTCTATGCCACTCTCTACTACATTAGAGTATAGATTTCCATAATTGTTTTTCTCCCTTATAGCCTCCTTCTTCATTGGGGTTTCACTTAGTACAGGGGCCTCTTTTTCTTGTTCTTTCAATTCCTCATTTCACCCACAATTTGTTATTCATCCTTCTTGCTAAACACTACTCCACTCCTTGAGCTTATGGCATTGTATTCTTCCCCTAGCCTAGGGAAGACACTGGTATATTTCTCAGTAGATTGTTATGACATAGGACTCATTTGCACTTCTAGATTTCTTCTTGAGGCTTCCATATTTTCGATTCTTTCTCTGGCCTATTCCCTTAAGAACTCAATGAGTTGGCTAGTTGAGGCACATGTCTGGGAGAGTTGTTCTAGTGCAAATGCTAGAGAGGATTTTTGATATGCTTGTAAAGGTGCATAGGTTGTGGTGAAATTATTTTGAGGGAATTGATATGGATTTTGTGAGCTATAAAATGAATTTTGTGGATTTTGAAAGGAGGTTTGTGTATAGTGGAGTGAGTTTTGTGGGTGGTGAAACGAACTATATGGGTTTTGAAATGAATTTTGTGTTGAGGCATACTCATGGTGAAGAATTTTGATACGAAAAAATAGGTGTGGTTGGACAATTTTGCATAAATGTGTCAAGAGATGATGGCTCTTGATGGATAGGATATGAGACATTAAAATATTTTCGCTCTTGACCTTGTCAACCAAAATCCGGGTGTGAGTAGTAACCCATGTGATCTCTCTCTATTATTTTTTCTTAGCACAAAATACCAAACAGAATTAAACATATCATGTGGTAAACAGGCAAGCAAAGAAGAAAGAACAAAATGAAAAATAAAAATAATAAGAAAAAATGAAAATAAAATAAAATATAAAAGAAAATAAAAATAAAATAAAAGAAAAATAAAATAAAAGAAAAATAAAATAAAATAAAGAAAATAAACTGAATAATTACAAAAATAAAACAAATAATAAGCAAAAAGGAGTATAAAATTTGATCTCAATAAGTAAAATAACTAGGAGGAATAAAACAACTTAGAGGACACCAAACTTAATTTAAGAAATTAAAAGAAAAAATTAAATAAAATAAATCAATATTTTTTTGAAAATTTAAAGAAATAAGTTAAATGAAATTAAAGCAAAAACACCTAATCTAAGAAATCAAACAACTAGTATTTGTCAATCGCAGTCAATCCCCAGCAACGACGCCAAAAACATGGTGCGGAATTTATAACCCACAAACTAACCGGCAAGTACACTGGTTCGTATCAAGTAGTACCTCAAATGAATGAGGGTCAATCCCACAAAGATAGATAGAGTAAGCAATAATGATTGAATAATTTACTTAGTTAGACAAACAAAAAATGGTGTTTTAACTATTCAAAAGCATTAACAGTAAATTCAAAATATCAGAAAGCAAACAGTAAATTGGTGTGAATAATATGGGAGAAAACATTTAAGGTTTCAGAGATATTTATTTTTTGAATTAAATTTTCTTACCAACTATTTTAATCATGCAAGATTCAATTCATGGCAAACTATATGTGACTAAACCCTAATTTCTTAGACCTTTTTAGTCTCCTCTAACCTTCATCAACCGCCAATTCCTTGGTCACTTGATTCCAATTAGAGGGTTAAGTTCAAATCTAGTTTATGTGCCACAGAAATCCTAATTACCCAAATATAACAGAATTATATGTCTATCCCGTTAAGTTTAGATAATTAGTAATTTAGGAGAAATTGTTTTCAAGTTGTTGTTCAGGTAAATTGATTTTCCAAGTTTTACAATAACTCAATTAGAATAAGGGTAATACTTCCGTTCCACCCAGATTCATAAGATGAAGAACGAAAACAATTCTTGAAATTGAAATCAATACATGAATTAAAACAGAAAAGTAATAGTATTAATCCATAGAATAAGCAGAGCTCCTAACCTTAACAGTGGAAGTTTAGTTGGTCATGGTTTAGAGAGAAAACAAGCATTTTGTAAAACTGTAAAGGACGGAATGAGGTACGAGAGACGAGAAGAGCCCGAAGGGCTGATACTTTTCTCTTTTATATATAATCCTAATTAAATATAAAATATATTTCTAAAACTAAATAATATCCTTTCCTATTTATAAATAAATTAAAGTTTTAATCAAAATCAAATAGGATCTTCGTTGCTTGCTTGATTGAGCGTGGGGACCATTGCTTCTCATTAAGATGGTGCCTAAGTTCAAGATTCTGAAGTTAGACTTGGAGTGGGTGGTGAGAAATTGGGGCATTTCTGTGGTCTTGGTGTGTAACATGGAGAATCCCAAGTTAGGTGCCACCAATACAGCACCTCGTTCAATGTACATCCTTCTTCTGGCGCCTAACTTGAGAAACTTGAAGTTAGGCACCAGTATGGCCAATTTTGTGGAGAAGAAGTATATACTATTATACATCCTTGGAAAGCCCTGGAAGTTATCTTTCCAATGCCACTAGAATCACATCAATTAGACCCTTGCAGCTCGAGTTATTCCTGTTTGAGTGAAAGGAGGTCAGAGTTGATAGCATCATTCACTTTCTTCTCTTTTCCTACAGAAACTCCGTCAAATCCATCTGAATGTTACTTGAAATAATCAGAATTGCACGCAACTCAAAGTAGCATTCATAGTGGCTAAAAGATTTTTAAATCTTGATCAAACTTAAGAATTTAGATGCAAATTCACTAGGAAAAGATAGAAAAAATGCTCACACATCAGCTGGACCAAGTCCTTTCAGACATTTGTGTGGAAGGAGCTTAGTGAAAGAGGGATGCTCAAGGCAAGCCTATCTAACTGAGAAGGCTTGACCTCATTTCTGCAGCTAGAGGATGGTTGGAATTCATCTAATGCTCCATCATCACTACTAGCAATCAGCCAGAAGTGACCATTGACAAAGCCATCATGATTCACTACATCATGATTGGAAATGAGGTGGAGGTACATGAGGTAATACCTCAAGATTTGTACAAGAAAGCAGAAAAGCCATCCACCTTACCAAGGCTGGCATTCCCCCACCTCATCTGTCATCTGTAAAAACCGTAATTAATTAACCGGTTAATTAAGTAATTAATTGCCCTAATTAGACTTCGAAAAGTTAGAGTGAGAATTTGAGGATTTAAAGGTGATTTTTGGACTCAGTGGGTCTTTCTGAGTCAGAAAATGTGCCTTTTGCGAGAAACCGTAAAAAATCACGAACCGGCAGTTGAACCGATTGAACCGGTTCAAGTCTGCCCGGTACCGCATGAGAAAAAGTGAAAACCGTCAAAAACCTTAGAAAAATATTAGAAATGGAAAACCGGGCATTAATTTTAAAGGTTTGGCCCGAAATTGGGCCAAACAGGGTAAAAATGCTAACGAGTTAGACCGGGACCAAGTTAGGCCCAAGCACAACATATAAAAGGCTCATTAAATGAACCAAATCAGCCACAACACTAAACACACCCACACTCATACTGAATTGAAGAGAGGAAGAAGAAACCCTTTTGGGCACTATTCATCATCTTCTTCTAAAGCTCATATCTTTGGATTTAGCTTGTGATCGTTGTGAACGTTTTCATCCATATGACTCTTGCAAGATTGGTATAGGTGGGTGCTTCAACTGTGGCTTGCCTGGTCATTTTGCGTGGGATTACACTTGTGGGAGGAACCCGAATGCGGGCCAGAGTCAGCATCAAGGTTGAGTCTTTGCTGTGAATGCCAAGGATACTTCTAAGGCAGATCCATTGATGAGAGGTATATGTCTAATTGGTGATAATTCCTTAGTTGCATTATATGATACTGGAGCTTCGCCTTCGTTTATTTTGTTTGATAAAGATGAGGGATTAGGTTTGAAAGTGTCAGAGTTACAAACAGTTATGACTAGGTCAGGTTGTAGACAAGTAGGTTTCAAGCTTGAGAGTAGAGACTTTGTGCACGATTTGATCTGTTTACCAATGGTGGGACTTGAAATGATTTTGGGGTTTGATTGGTTGTCGAAGAATCGGGTTTTGTTGGATTGCTTTGAACGGACAATTCGGTTTATGCCAGAAGGAGAGAATGGGTCAGTGGTAGCTACAGGGTATTACCTGAACTCTATAATGGTGCATTGTAGTAGGGAAGAGTGTCAGGGTTATATTCTATTGGCTGCGAATACGTTAGGTGATGCCCAGAACTTGGATCACATACCAGTGGTTAGAAATTTTCCAGAAGTATTCCCGGAAGATATCCCTGAGTTCCCACCTCAAAGGGTTAAATTTGCGATCAAAATGGTGCCAGGAGCCAGACCAGTATCGATTGCGCCATATATAATGGCTCAAATAGAGCTGGCATAGTTAACGACTTAGTTGGAAGAGCTTCTGAACAAGAGGTTCATTCGGCCGAGTGTATCACTGTGGGGAGCACCAGTTTTATTGGTGAAGAAGAAGGATGGAGGAATGTGCTTGTGTGTGGATTACCGACAGTTGAACAAGGTGACTGTGAAGAACAAGTACCCGCTGCCAAGGATAGATGACTTAATGGATCAATTACAAGGAGCTGGAGTGTTTTCCATGATAGATTTAAGATCCGGTTACCATCAAATCAGGGTGAAAGAGGATGATATCCCTAAGACTGCGTTTAGGACGCGCTATAGACACTACGAGTTTTTGGTAATGTCTTTTGGGTTAACGAATGCACCTGCTGTTTTCATGGATTACATGAACAAAGTCTTTCGTCCTTTTTTCGACAAATTTGTGGTGGTTTTCATAGATGACATCTTAGTTTATTCTTAAGACGGTGAAAGAGCATGAGGATCACTTGAGGATTGTGTTGCAAATCTTGAAGGAGCGGAAGTTGTACGCTAAGTTGTCAATGTGCGAGTTTTGGAAGGAAGAAGTAAAGTTCTTAGGTCATGTGGTGAGCAAAGGGGGAATAGCCGTAGACCCTTCAAAGGTAGAAGCGGTGATGGAATGGGAAAGACCGACGACTGTGATGGAAGTCAGGAGCTTTTTGGGTTTAGCCGGATATTATCGGAGATTTATCGAAGGATTTTCCCGGATTGCGCTACCGATGACGAAATTAACGAGGAAAGAGGTGCCATTTGTGTGGACGTCGGAGTGCGAAGAGAGTTTTCAGATGTTAAAGCAGAGATTAACTTCAGCACCCATTTTAATCTTACCAGAACCGTATGAACCGTTTGAAGTATATTGTGATGCGTCACTGAAAGGTTTGGGTTACGTGTTGATGCAACACAGGAACGTGGTGGCATACGCATCACATCAACTGAGACCGCATGAGGTGAATTACCCCACTCATGACTTGGAATTAGCGGCGATTGTGTTTGCATTGAAGATTTGGAGACACCACTTATATGGAGTAAGGTTTAGCGTCTTTTCTGATCATAAGAGTCTCAAGTATATCTTTGATCAGAAGGAGCTAAAGATGTGCTAGAGAAGGTGGATGGAGTTGCTTAAGGATTATGATTTCAAATTGAGCTATCACCCTGGGAAGGTGAACGTGGTAGCAGACGCTTTGAATCGGAAGTCTTTAACAGTAGCTTGGATGAGGATTAAGGAAGAGGAGCTAGTAGATAAGTTTGTGGATCTTAAGTTGGATATTGGTGAAGTTGCCGGAAGAGCTTGTTTAAATCAGTTCCAGATCTCAAGCACATTTAAATCAGAAATACAAAGGGCTCAACAAGATGAGAATAAGTTTTAGCAATTGTTTCAACCAGTTGGTGATAAGAGGCATGAAGAATTCAGTAAGGATGGTGAAGGATTGTGGAGATATAAGGGGAGGATTTGCATACCGGATGTCGGGAGTTTGAGGCAAGATTTATTGTCGGAAGCTCACAACAGTAGGTTTTT
This sequence comes from Arachis hypogaea, assembly GCF_003086295.3. NCBI lineage: Eukaryota > Viridiplantae > Streptophyta > Magnoliopsida > Fabales > Fabaceae > Arachis > Arachis hypogaea. The sequence continues at coordinate 72,003,113 of NC_092048.1, read as the reverse complement.
CATTCATCCTGGGAGCATGAAGATGTATTATGACTTGAAGAAGATATTTTGGTGGCCGGGGATGAAAGGTGATGTAGCTATTGTGGTATCCAAGTGTTTGACTTGTCAGAAGGTGAAGATAGAGCATCAGAAACCGTTAGGAATGTTACAGCCACTTGAGATTCCTCAGTGGAAGTGGGAAGGAATCACGATGGATTTTGTGACGGGTTTACCGAGGACTAGGTCGGGATTTGATGCAATTTGGGTGATCGTGGATCGCTTAACCAAATCTGCTCACTTTCTGGCTATCCGAGTAAACTGTTCTATGGAGGAGTTAGCCAGATTGTACATCAAGGAGATAGTAAGGTTGCATGGTGTGCCGTCGAGCATAGTATCGGACCGTGATCCCCGATTCACTTCGAGGTTTTGGGGAGCTTTCCAAAGGGCTTTCGGTACGAAGCTATGTCTCAGTACCGCATATCATCCGCGAACTGATGGACAGTCGGAAAGGACTATTCAAACCTTGGAGGATATGCTGAGAGCATGCATTTTAGATCAACCCGAAAGTTGGGACCGATACATGCCATTAGTGGAGTTTGCGTACAACAACAGCTTTTATGTGAGCATTGGGATGGCTCCTTATGAGGCCTTGTATGGACGAAAGTGTCAGTCTCCGCTTTGTTGGTATGAATCTGGTGAAGCAAGTGTTTTGTGCACAGATTCCAGCTGCTCATAGTCGCCAAAAGAGTTATGCTGATCAGAGAAGGAAACCGTTAGTGTTTGAAGTGGGAGAACATGTATTTCTTCGGGTGACACCGACAACTGGGACCGGAAGAGCAATCAAGACCAAGAAGTTGAACCCAAGATATATAGGACCGTTTGAGATTTTGAAGAGATTCGGGCCGGTGGCGTATCAAGTTGCCTTGCCACCTCATCTGTCCAACTTGCATGACGTATTCCACGTGTCACAACTCCGTAAGTACACGTCGGATGCGACTCATGTGTTGGAGCCTGAATCGGTCGAGTTAAAGGAGAACTTAACTTTCCAAGTATCGCCACTGAGAATCGATGACACTAGTGTGAAGAAGCTGCGAGGGAAAGAAGTTCAATTGGTTAAAGTTGCTTGGGAGCGAGCAGGAGTAGAAGAGCACACTTGGGAATTGGAGTCTGAGATGCGAACAGATTATCCTGAGCTTTTCTCAGGTAATTCAAATTTTGAGGGCAAAATTTCTTATTTGGTGGGGAGAATGTAAGAACCGTAATTAATCAACCGGTTAATTAAGTGATTAATTGCCCTAATTAGACTTCGAAAAGTCTGCCCGGTTGAACCGGTCAAGTCTGCCCGGTACCGCAGGAGAAAAAGCAAAAACCGTCAAAAACCTTAGAAAAATGTTAGAAATGGAAAACCGGGCGTTAATTTTAAAGGTTTGGCCCGAAGTTGGGCCAAACGGGCTAAAAACGCTAACGAGTTGGACCTGGCTCAATTTGGGCCCAAGCCCAACATATAAAAGGCTCATTAAATGAACCAAATCAGCCACAACACTAAACACACCCACACTCATGTTGAATTGAAGAGAGGAAGAAGAAACCCTTTTTGGGCACTATTCATCATCTTCTTCCAAAGCTCATATCTTGAGCTAGAGAGCTCCGATCGCCGCACTGTTTGTGGCTACGCATTCCTCGTTGAGAGATCTACAAAACCCATATCAGAAACTGGTAAGGAAAGCTCAAATCCCTCTCAGTTTCTCTCAAAATTTCGGGTATATAGGGTTTTTGATTAAATGAGTTTTTATGATTTTGGATGTTTAAGTCTGCTCTAATCCTTGCATAGCCTTGGATTCTTGCTAGTAAATCTGTTTGAGAAGGTAAGGGCTACAAAATTCTTGTGAATTTATGTTTAGTTAGAACCCTAGGTTGATTTGAGGTGATTTATATGTATATAGTTTGATTGTTGTGGCTTTGGGAGCTCTTGGAACTTATTTGTGCTTATTGGAGTGGAATTGAAAGCTTGGATTGTGGTTGGAAGCTTGTTTGTGCTAAGTTGGAATTTGGGTGCATAAAGAGAATCGGCCAAGGTATGGTTTCAGTTTCCTCTATGTAGTATATAATATTCATGGACACTTAGGCTAGTGACCTATAGGATAGGTTTGGAAATAGTGTGTTATTGATGATTGTTTGTGTTTGATGAGGTATAATGTATTGATGTGTTGTTGTGATTACATGATGAAGTTGAAATACGATGGATTAGATGCATGAGTATTGTTGATTCTGAATATGAATCTTGGTTGAGTTGGTGATGAGAATTGGTAGTGAGATGACGATGATTGGTGGATATGTTATATATATGTGATAAGTGAAGTTGAGAATAATGAAAGGTGAAAGAAATTGTGGTATGATTGATGTGATATGATACAAAAATTTAAATTCTGATGAGAGAAGGGGGTTTGGAATGGTATGGTATGGTTTGGAATGTGTATGGTAAGAAATTGTGTAAATTGTGAAGTTTGGTAAAATTGAGTTTTTGGTGAACTTTGCTCGATCATAACTTTTGCCTCAATTTTTGAAATTGATTGAAATTTGTTTAGAATTAAAGATCTTTGAAAACTCTTTAAATCGATATAAAATTTGTGAAAATTAAAATTTTGTAGAGGAAGTTATGATCCTTCAAAGTTAGTGTTAAAAATCTGAAATTCTGCAAAGTTGCAGAATTTTATGATTTCTAATATATGCGGGCGCACAACCTTGGGCGGACGCATACCATGCAAATATTTTGACCTGTGCGGACGTACACACCTGTGCGCACACACAGGAAGGGAAGTGTGCTCTGTTCGTAGCACTAGCACAGCTTGTGCGCGCACATATCTAAGGAAAAACTTCAACTTGTGCGGACGCACACGTCAGGAAGGTCAGTTTGTTGGGGGCGCTGGCACATGTTGTGCGAGTGCACAGATCCTTGTAAAAACTGACACCTGTGTGTACGCCCACCCCCGTGCGTACGCATGCATTTTAAAACTCTCAGGAGTTTGCGCATGCACAGACCCTTGTGCGGCCGCACACGTCCTGTTTCTCAAAATTTTATTTGTTTTCAACTATTATACCTTCCCAACAAGGTTGTAAGCTCCTAAAACACCATTTTAAGACTTATGGGCTTAATTTTGAGTACTAGAACATGGGATGTAACTTAAGGTTTCTAGAACATGGTTTTATGATAAATTAGAAAATGAAGACCTAGGTTTCTGGCGAGCTGAGAATGATTTGACGTTGGGTGGAGGATGATTGATATATGAGATAAGGAATGATGAACTTTTGACATTGGAAACTGAGTTATGAATGTACAGTGGTTGAGATGAGTCGAGGACTTGGATTGAGACAATGGATCTCGGTATATTGAAAATGTTTTCTGAAAACCACTGAAATATTGTTTTTATTGAGATTATGAGACCCTATGCGCCCGACAGGGATGGCGGTTGGATCCCGCCTGTCGAGGTAGCGGCGGCGGCGTAAGGGCGGTGGTTCGTCCTGCTTGCATTGAGATGTGAGGTCTGTGGCAAGAGTATCCTGCTTGCATCCCTTCGGACCTATAGGCGTGCAGGCGCTGGTACCTGGACAGTGATCCGGGCACTATATCTCGGGGGTTCCCATATGAGAAATCCGAAGGGCAACGTCTCCATGGAGATGTGGGGGGTTGGCAGTTGAACTGACAATGTGATATCACAGCCAGTAGGGCAGGCATTCATCATATGCATTTTCTATCTGTTGTTATGCTTTGTTTACTTGTAATGGCTTGCCTAATTAAATAACATGCTTACTTGCTATCTGAATTAATTGCCTTATATGCTTCTAATTGTGTTTTACTTGCATTGTATATTACCTGTGTTTTCTATTGGGATTGAGGAGGTTTGGAAGGCGGTGGCGATGGGATCGCATGGAGGATAGGTTGGAGAAGGCTGTGGGACAGCGGTGTTTGTTTAGAATTAGAATTCCCTTAAGATAAATCACCCGGTTTCTTTATGATGAGGTTTATATTATGCTTTTTGTTTTAGAATGCTTTAAGCTTGAATCTTGTGATAGATAGGGAGCTTAGGATTGCCTTTGGGGTCCCGGGGTCTTATATCCTACATTACTGGGCACTGTTATCATATTGAGAACCTCCTGTTCTCATACCATATCTTTGTTGTTGTTTTTCAGATGCAGGTCGCAACCCACCTCGTTGAGTTGCTTTGGATGGTGACAGAAGCGGAGGATCCTGGATTCTTTTGGAGTCTTTTTGTCTTATCTTGTTTATACATCTCTCTTTTGTATTTTGTTTAGCCTAGAGGCTTGTATTTGAGAGAACCAAACTTGTATAAGCTGTTTTTTTAAACTGTCAGGATTCTGTATGGTTCTGTATACCTGTATATGGCTAGCTGGCTTAAAATCCGCGAGTCGAGGCTAGTTTCCCATGATATTATCTATATATATTTCGTTGTATCTTATCTATTTCTTGTGCCTTAAGCTAGTAGCTTCTTTAGTACGTTTTGCGCTTTTGAAATCCTATTTTTGAGCTATATCCTTCATCGGGCTTCTAGATTATATTATTTCTTCTATATATTATACGTATGAGCTTTAGAATTGTCGTAATCTCTGATTAACCTTTGCTTTACGGTGCGAGGTAAGGCTTAGGGTAATTAGGGTGTTACATCATCTATGCAATTCAGTTGGAATTGTCATAGAAGGAGACATCCCTATTGAGGAGGACAAGCCCATCACTAAAAGAAGGATGGAGCAAACTAGAGAGCCTTCACATGCACCTCAACAAGAGCGTGAGGAGAAGCCTCAACAAGAAATTCCTGAGATACCCCAAGGGATGCATTTTCCTCCCCAAGGCTATTGGGACCAATTGCAAACTTCTCTAGGAGAATTAAGCTCTAACATGGATTAGCTGAGGATGGGACATTAAGAGCATTCCACCATCCTCTATGAAATAAGAGAAGATCAAAGGGCCATGAGAGAAGATCAAAGAGTCATGAGGGAAGAACAATAGAGGCAAGGACCTGACATAGAAAAGATCAAGCACTCCACTGGATCCTTCAGAAGGAGTAGCAGCCGCCATCACTAAGGTGGATTCGTTCCTTAATCCCCTGTTGCTTATGTTAATTTTTCTGTCTTCCATGTATTTCATCTTATTGTCTGTTTCTAGTGCATGATCATATTTATTTTATGTTTTAAAGCTATGAAATATTCCATGCATCTCTCACCTTGCTTAAAAGAAAATTTTATTTAAAAAAGAAAAGTAAGATGCACGAATTTCGAGTTATATATTAAGAATAGTTCAATTATTTAATGTGGTGGAATTGCTTTTATTTTCTGAATGCATGAATGAATGATGCCTAGGTGTCTTAGGTTAGTTTCACAAGCCTTTTTCATTAGTTTTTACATGGTTTCATGCACTTTCTTAGGCAATAAGCAAGCATTTGAATGAGTAATGTATGCTCTGGTTAATGTTGCCAAGGAAGGAGAAAGCAACGTTAGTAGCCTAAGTTGGCTCACTAACGTTGCCCATTAACATTGGCTCAAGAAGGAAGAATGTTAGTGGCCTAAGTTGGCTTAGTAACGTTGCCCACTAATGTTGCAAAGAAGAGAAGAAAACATTAGTGGCCAAAGGTTGGCTCACTAACGTTACAACAAAGAGGAGAAGGCAACGTTAGTGGCCTAGGTTTGCCCACTAACGTTGCCAAGGTGACAAGCAACGTTGGTGGCCGAAAGTTAGCTCACCAACGTTACTAGCAAAGGGAAGGTGCCAATGTTAGTGTGCTAACATTACCTAAAGTTAGCACACTAACGTCTTCGACAAAATCTCAAGTAGGAAGCTGGAAATTTGCTAGTGTGCGTACGCATGGAACATTGTGCGTACGCACAAAGGGAAAATTTGCCAGTGTGCGTACGCATGAGGCATTGTGCGTACGCACAACAAGCAAAACGTTAGTGGCACCATTGGTGCACTAACGCCAGTAGCAACGCTCTGGTAGCTTTTAAAAGGCGACGTTAGTGCCACCGTTAGTGCACTAGCGTTAGTGACAAACGCCAGTGCCAACTTTCATTTCAATGGCACCCATGCAAGCTTGAGAACGTTAGTGAGCTAATGCCAATGTCAACGTCAGAAAGAGCCACTCCTAACTTACTTCAACTAAGACCAAAACCCACATCCAAAGACTTGAAGATTGATCTGGAAAGTGTATATATAGGAAGAATTTTGAAGTTAGAAGGAGGCTGGGAAGTAGGGGGACCCTAATTGGGAAACTCTGCATCATTTTATTTCTTTTGTACTTAGTTACCTTCATGTACTTTTCCTTTCTTTTTGGATTTTCTGAGCAACGACGAACTAAACCCCACATCATTAGGGGGAGGAGCTCTATTGTAATTCCAATGAATGAATGAAATTCTTCTTCTTCTCAATCCGCTTGTTGTAACTAAGAGATAACTTCTGTGTTTATTTGATCTACTCACTCCAGAAGGGGGTTTAGATCCATTGAATTTCTATGTGAGCTTCAGAAGCAGAATCATAGAAATTAGCTTGGAGCTTTATCTCTCACAACTCTCTTGATCAACACATTCGGGATGAATTGAGATCTTGAGAACTTGTGTGGCTCATGGATAAGAGAGATGCACCTAACCTCTTCTTATGACAATTAGATCAAGGAATTCGCAAATTGATTGTGTTAAGAGAAATTGGGTTACCAAGGAATTAGGACTCAATTAATTACAATCTTCCATAGATCTACTTCATATGATTAAGAATGGAATTGAGACCCATTGATTCATGATGGATTATGATATCTTCAATCGCTAATGAATGTTTTTCTTTGATATTCTTCACTTTAATTGCCATTGAATTTTCTTTAATTGCCTTGAATTTACTGCTTCCTTTGATTCCTAGAACCCAAAGTCCTTTTACATTTCACGCAATTTACTTTTCATAGCCATTTACATTCTTACCTTTACTTTCATGCCATTTAAGTTTCAGCTCATTTAAGTTTCTTACCATTTAAGTTTTGGTTCTTTAATTTCTTGCCATTTAACTTTCCGCCATTTACATTTTGCAATTTACATTCAGCACTTTAATTTCTAGCAATTTACTTTCTGTTGATTTAAATTTACTCAAATCATCAACTGTTAGCTTGACTAGATAAATCACCTCACTGAAATTGCTTAATCCATCAATCCCTGTGGGATCGACCTCACTCTTGTGAGTTATTACTTGACGATTCGGTACACTTGCCGAAGGGGCTTCGTGCTGTGTGAATTCCTAGTCATCAAGTTTTGTGCGCCTGATGAGATTGAGATTTGTACCGATTTGGATTTTCATACTTAAGATAACCTTCGTTGCAAGTATAGGCCAAATCGGCAATTTAAATCCCAAACATCAAACTTTAAAATTTCTAATTAACCGAGAGTAATCAAACCTCGGGTCGTCTTCTCTAGGAACCAATGCCTATGAGTGCACACAATTTTGGTTGTGGAAAGCAAGGGGTTTCAATGATTGAAGTAAACAAATAAAGAGATAAAAGAACGAGACAAAATTGCAATTAATAAAGTAATCAAGGAACAAAAGAACTATGTATGTAATATGAACAAGTAAAGCTTTAAAGTAAGTGAAAAGTGGTTCAAAACATAAATGAAATCTTGACTCGGGATGAGTTGTGGAATCCCTTCCTTGCCATAACCACAACTATGATAATTATGATGGATTAATCTCACTAAGTCAACCCTCGCATTGGAGAGTGAGTTAAATGAGCATAAGACTCCTTAACCCATAAATCCTAGCTTGCTTGCTAATTACCTTAGCAACAAATTAGCGTTAGTGGGAACAAGAACAAATAAAAACCCAAAAATTATCACAAATGTTGGACATTATGGCTCTAGTAATCCATACACTCACTTCCCCCAAGCCAAGGGGTGGAAATTACCCCATAATCAAAATTGGTATTTCATCAAACACATAGTGGGCATAAACATAAAACATGGCAAAATTGGGAAAATGATAAAAGCTATGAACCACAAATGCTCAAAATCAACGTAAGCAACTCAAACAAACATAAAATAAACATCAAATATCAAATTCATTAACAAGTACTCAAAATTGCAAAACTATAAAAATAACTTCAAATAGAGGAAAGTGTAGGACAAAATAGTGCAACAAAAGAAAAGATGAAAGAAATACTTACAATGATATAGCAAAATCCAAAGCAAAAATCAACTATAAAGTGCTACAATGGAGATAGAATTGAAAACCCTAGGAGAGAAAATAAAGAAAACTAAACTACACTACTCCTAATCCTACTATGTGTATATTTCTAATCTAAGTTGGCTCTCTTTGTTATCTCTTGTTGCTCCTTCATATAGCCCTTCATTTTAGCCTCCAAGCCTTCAAAAATGCGCCAAAAGAGGCACAAAATCACGAGTCACGTGCATTTTTAATTGAGGCATGCGCTGGTACCTGTGCGTCCACACAGGTCTGTGCGTGGGTACACTTGCTGATTTTCCTCCTGTGCATGGGCACAGACCTGTGCGTACGCACAGGTCCTGATTCCCATTCTACCCTGAGCATGGGCACAGCCTGTGCATGGGCAAAGGTCCTGAGTCTTACCCTGCTTTGTTCGTGGGCACAGACCTGTGCGTGGGCACAGGTGCTGATTTTCCATTCTATGCGTGGCCACAGAGGCTGTGCGTGGGCACAGGCTGAGATGCTTTTCTCCTTTGTTTTCTTCATGTTTTCTCCCTTTTTGCATGCTTTCTTCCACTTCTACCAAACCATTCTTGCGTCTAGAACCTGAAATCACTCAACAAACATATCACGGCATCGAATGGAACAAAAGTGGGATTAAATTGCTCAATTTAAGCCAAAATGCATGTTTTCATATTTAGGTTCAATTTAGGGGTCAAACACAAAAGTATGCTATTTTGGTGAATAAGTGTGAGTTTATATGATGAAATCCATCCAATTCAAGCTAAAATATATCGTCAAATATGGACTCATCAATTTCCTCAAACTTAAACAATAGCATGTCCTCATGCTAAACCAAACAAGGAGAATGATCAAAGGGAAACAACTTATTGAATGCAACTATCTATATGCATGCAAGTATGTATAAACTATATATATACCTATATATACTATAATATCCTATTGAATTGGTGAAAACAAACTAACAAATTTTCAAGCAAGATTATGGACATGTAGGGCTAAGCAAAGAAGCAATTCAATGCAATCAAAATCTGGAGAATTGATTTAATTCATCAAAAAGAAGCAACTTGCAAGAATGCATGATAAGAAGGGTGGAGACATAGAATTGAGTGATTGAACCCTCACTAGGTGTGTATACACACTCTCATCACTCGGTGTTTAGGGTCAATTCACTCAAGTATCTTCTAATCATGCTTTCAAGGATTTACTTTTCATCTAAGAATTAACAAGTATTTGATGCATGTATGCACTTATCATGAGGTCTTTATAAGGTTGTAATGGGGTTGGGGTAAGGGTAGGATGAGTATATGGCTAAGTGGACTAAAGGATTGAATCTTTGATTAGCTCAAGTACCCAACTCAACCTATATCAATCAACCCACAAAAATGCATTCTAGCCCCCCATTACTTCTTTTCACACACATTCATGCCTTAGTTTCTATTCAAAACACATGCATTTCTCATTTATTTTTTTCTTTTTCTTTGGGATAACTTTTGTCCCATCTTATTACTATATTTTCTTTTTCTTTCATTTCATTTTTTTTCTTCTTTTCTATTTCTTTTTTTTTCTATAACAAATGCATATGGTTAAAGCAATTTGAAACATGAATGTGCACCCATTTTCCCCAAATTTTCAATAATTACCCAAAATAAAATTTTTTTTCTCTACCAATGTTTCCCAAAATTTCTCCCACACTTAAATGACACACACTCCTCAACCTAAGCTAATCAAAGATGCAATTCAAGGTAAATCCATGGTTTCCGCTTAAGGTTGTAATGTGGTGATATTACAAACAATGGGGTCAAATAAGGCTCAAAGGGGTTAACAAAGGTAGATGCCAGGGTAGGTCTATATGGGTAAAGTAAGCTTTTATCAAAGATGGCCTCAATCATGCTCAATGTAATTCAAAATATCAATCATTGGAAATAAAGAATCAAGCAAAGCCAAGATCACAATCATAGAAGAGATATAGCACACCATGAACAAAATAGTGGTTATAATGTGTAACCACTCATTCAAGCTCAAAAACTCACAAGGTATTTGTTCTTTACTCTTCTATGTTCCATAAAGAAATCATTCAAGCAAGTTTGAAAACAATTTTTATCAATCAATTCAATAGAACGCTCTAAAAACAAAATTCTTGAAAATTTTTGTTGTTTTTCACCAAAATTATTTCCTATATATACGTATGTATGATGTGATGGGTGTAATTTTTTCAAAATTTTTTAGTTCTTTTCTTAATTTTCAGCAAGCAAAAAGTAACATGAACAATTAGGATCAAAATTGAACTAGATGCTATACTATTCACATCATCCAATTATAACTACTATTTATAGAATATATACTAAGAAAAAGATGTAAAAATACAACATGCAATAGCTAGAAATAAACTATGCATAAGCTAAGATATATATACTAGAAGAAAATATAATGCAACAGTTAAAAACACACTAAATATCTACAAGAACATAATAAAAGAAATCAAAAAATAAAGTGCAAAGTGTTCGGAAAAGAAATTTTCACCCCCAAATGACGAATCCTCCCCCACACTTAAGCGATGCACGGTCTTCCGACTTGGTGGATGCGGGGGCTTGGGTTGTGTGAAAATTGCCAAGTTCAATGTATTATCGGCATCTCCATCCTCGGTGTCCTTCTTCTCTCCCGGCTCCTTGCCTTCACGTCTCATCCTCAAAAGGAATGAATAAAATACAATTAGAAACTATAGGGCAAGTAGCACAAAAGGATAAAGGAGAGAGTAAATAAGCATCTAATTAATGAAGTTTGCATAGTTGTGTGGTATGATGAAAAGATGAGCCATGTGTGTATTCCAAGTGTGCATGCGGTTAGAATACACACATCGGCCGGTTAAAATGGCATCCACACAATAAAAAAATAAGAATGAGTTCCTCAATTAAATGGCCTAAGATGCAAGAAATTAATAAGTATCAAGTAAACACAAGCAAGCTTAGGCAACTACAACAAGAGTGAATTGAATTTAGGAAATATTGGATATTGAAGGTGTGCAAGTGAAAGAGCAAAATTGATATAAATTAGCACAACAACCAATAACCAATGCAATGATGAAAAGAGAATTACTTATTCATCCTTAGGAAAAATCAAATAATCACATGGTTAAGGTGTTTGTTACAAAAAGTAACAAGTCTTGATAAAAATCAAGTCAAGTCAACTCAAACAAATGCAAAGCATTAACAAGGAGCAAATACCTTGTGATGTGATTATATTGACTTAAAAACCATGATGAACAAGCAATTCAATTCAATTCACTAAACTCCATCTGTACTCATAAAAGTTTTACCTAATATGCAACAAAATGTAAATGTGCAAATCCAATAATGTGATAGTAATTTAAGGTAAGGTATAAGTGAGTTGATGAAATTCAATCAACATGCAACCCAATTAAAAAACAAGTAAACACTTGCAATTTATTTACCTAACAAATAACTTAAAGCAAAACAAATATAATTACTAAAACAAAATTGAGATGCAATGAAAACGAAGTAAAACAAGTAGAAAATAAGGTAAAAGAAAGAGAAGAGAGGGATGAAGCGGGTGGGAAGTGCGTTAGGGCTTATTTAAAGTGGAATAGGAATGTTGCCCAAAACAGCACCTGTGTGCACGCATAGGTACGTGTGCGTACACACAAAAAGGTAAAACAGGGGGTGTGTGCACTCGCGCAAGGCGTGCGAGTGCTCTGAACAGAGAGGGAAATAAGACGTGTGTGTGCGCACCTAAGTGTGCGGACGCACAAAACTTTTTTTTTTAAAGGGATCATGTGTGTGCGCACACACAGGTCCATACGCACGCACAAGAGCGAAAAGGGTAGGGGTTCATGTGCACATGCTGTACCAATGCTCCCACCAGAGTGGTTGCAAGTTGTTGTGCGACCACACAAGCCTGTGCGGCCGCACAGAGGGCACGATAAGGCACATGTGTGCATTCGCACATGATGGTACGAACGCATAGACCAAGGAAAACAAGGACGTGCCTACGCACACACCATGCTGGCGCTGCGAACAGAGGGCAATACAAAGAGTGTGTGGGCGCAGAGGCTTGTGCGCTCGCATAGGTTGCAAAATTCACAGTTGTGTGAGCGCGCACAACAGCATGTGTACGCACAGATGCCCTGTTTTGCAAAAATTTTTCTTTCATTTCTAAGGTGCTATGCCTTATCTCAATCAACATTTTAACCCCAAAACATTCAAAACATCACAAAATCATGATCTATTTGCAATTAAACCTATCTAAACTCAAATTTAAACTAATCCTAAGCTAATTAAGACAAGAAAACATGCAAGAAACTAGGACTATAAGCATAGAGAAATGGTAAGAAAGATGTTACCATGGTGGGGTGTCTCCCACCTAGAACTTTGATTTATAGTCCTTAAGTTGGACTTGTTGAGGAGATTCTTGTTAGGGTGACTTGTGTTTCCACTCCTCCTTGAATCTCCATCCATGCTTGGTCTTTGAATTTCCCCCGGGATCCCATATTCTAGGCATTCGCTCACCTTCTCGTTGATCTTTATGCTTCAAGCCGGATGGATAAGCTCCTAATTGACCCTTGTAACAACCCAACATTTTCTAAAAATTATCCAATTGTGCTCTACACCATTCTTGAACTCCAATTCTTGAATTGTTCTTCTTGAAGGGCCTTGGATTCTCTTGGCAACTAATACCCCTTCCTCCACCATGTACCAACCCAAGAAGGATCTTGAGTTGGTAGTCCATCTCCAAGATACCATACTGATGGGAGCCAATGAAGTTCATAGGTGAAATTTCCACCCACTCGATATGCTCTTGGTTGTCAACTCCTTCCTCGCCAACTTCCTCTTTCCCATCACTCAAGTCATAACAAGGAGGTTGTGAGAAGTCTACCTCCATGTTTCTCTCAAACTCAATGGGGAGAGGCTCATTAGGCTCATTAAGAGGGTTGATCAAGGAGGACAAAAAATCTTTAATGATGGAATCCTCATCTTGATCAATTTCCCTCATTCTCCCTTTCTCTCCTCCGGTTCAAATACTCCACTTTCTCCCTCTTGTTTCACTTCACGCTCTACCCCCTCCTTCTTTCCCTTAAGGCTTTACGTTCTCCTCTTCACTCTATTCTTTAGTTGATCCTTCACATTCTTCAAGAGAAGTGTCTTGATCGGATGAACGTAAGAGGACTAAGCAGTTCACCACTTCGACTATGGTTGCCACAAATTGCCCTTGTGTCCTTCAGAATCCTTCTTGCTCTTGGAGAAAGGCTTGAAGGTCTTGTGATTCTTGGGCTAAGGGTGGGAAAGCTTCACATTAGGGTAAAAATTGAGATTCATAATTTGGGAGAAAGTTGTATATGTGGGAAGTGACTCATTTTGGCTAGTGTTTAGAGGTGGTATGTAAGAAGGTGTATGGTGGTGGTGGCGTGGTGTTTGAAAATATGGTGATTGAGGGTTATGTTGGGGGTATAGATCATAGGTATATGGTGGTGGAGGTGCATAATCAAAGTGAAATCCACCATATCCTTGGGTTGGGTATGTGCATTGGGAAGGGTATGGCTCATTGTAATATAGAAGAGGTGGCTCCTTCCAAAATTAATGCTCCAATCCCATGATGGAATCCAAAATTGAGGTTATCAAGCCCTACAAAATAAGCACAACCAAACTCCAAACTAAGAGAGTGATAACTCATATTGAAAATTGAAAATAACAACTAAAAACATCAATTAACAAAATAAACCAAATCATAATTACCAAAAAAAGAAAACAAGCAACCAAAAAGTATTTATTCACATTGTGGACATATTTACAACAACCAAAATATATCACTCATGACGCTAGCTCCCCGGCAATGACGCCAAAAACTTGATGAGATTGAGATTCGTACCGATTTGGATTTTCACACTTAAGATAAGCTTTGTTGCAAGTATAGGCCAAATCGGCAATTTAAATCCCAAACATCAAAGTTTAAAATTTCTAATTAACCAAGAGTAATCAAACTGGTGCGGAATTTATAACCACAAACTAATCGGCAAGTGCACCGGGTCGTACCAAGTAATACCTCAGGTGAGTGAGGGTCGATCCCACGAGGATTGATGGATCAAGCAACAATAATTGAGTGATTGGCTTAGTCAGACAAGCAGAAAATAGTGTTTAAAAGTCCAAAAAGCATTAAAAAGCAAATTCAGAGTTTGAAGACAGGCAAGTGAATAAGTTGGGAATAAAATATGGAGAAAGCAGTTAAGGTTTCAGAGTTATCTATTTTTCGGATTGACTTTTCTTACTAACTATTTTAATCATGCAAGATTTAATTCATGGAAAACTATATGTGACTAGACCGAAATTCCTTAGACCTTTCTAGTCTCCTTTAACTCTCATCAACTGCCAATTCCTTGGTCAATTAATTCCAATTAGAGGGTGAAGTTTAATTCTAGTTATTATGCCACAAAAATCCTAATTATACAAATATAAGAGGATTATATGTCACGTATCCCGTTAAGTCCAGATAATTAGAATTTAGGAGAAATTGTTTTCAAGCTATTGTTCAAGTAAAGAGCTTTTTCAAGTTATACAAGTACTCAATTAGAAAGAGGGTGATACTTCTGTTCCACCCAATTTCATAAAATAAAGAACGAAAATAATTCTTGAAATAGAAATCAACAGATGAATTAAAATAGAAAAATAATAGTATCAATCCATACAATAGACAGAGCTCCTAACCTTAACAGTGGAGGTTTAGTTGCTCATGGTTCAGAGTGGAAAACTAGGATTGTAAATTGGGCTGTGGTGGAATGAAAAATTAACTAATTGGAATCCCCTCCCCCCTTTAAGGGAAGTTTCTTTTCTCTTTTATATTTAATCCTGATTAATTTAAAATCTAATTTTTAAAACTAAAATAATATCTTTTCCTATTTTAAAAGATAAAAAATAAAGTTTAAATCAGAATTAATTATAGCAATCAGCAAGTCTTCAATTGATGTGTGGGGACCACTTGCTTCGTAGGATCCATGCCTAACTTAGGAAATAACGAGAAGTGTTCCCCTGAGTCTTCCATTCTGCAGCCTCTAGTTTGTGTTTTCTGGGCTAAAAACTGGGTCAAAAATAGCCGAGAAATCGCCCCCAGCGTTTTCTGGACGTGGCGCATGTCACGCGTACGCGTCAGTCCCGTGTACGCGTCGATGGTCTTCTTCGCATGTCACGTGTACACGTCAGGTACGTGCACGCGTCACTGTGCAACTTCGCTTTTCACGCGTACGCGTCAGGTACGCGCACGTGTCACCATGGAAAGCTCCAAATCATGCGCACGCGTCAGGTACGCGCACGCGTCAGGTACGCGCACGCGTCGCTCCTCACTGTCATCTCCTTTAATTCTTGTGCTGCAGAAACTCCATCAAATCCAGCCGAATACTACCTAAAATAAACAGAATTGCACAAGGCTCAAAGTAGCATCCATAGTGGCTAAAAGATAATTAATTCTTAATTAAACTCAAAAAATTAAATGCAAATTCACTAGGAAAAGATAGGAAAGATGCTTATGCATCACAACACCAAACTTGAATTGTTGCTTGTCCTCAAGCAACCAAAACTAATACAAGGTTAAGATGTGAATTTGCATGAGAAGTGAGAGTTCAATTATGCTCATGTCTCTTCTTAAAGTGGGGTTTACAACTGCAAGCTTGAATAGTTTTGGCATCTCACTCTCCCTTGAATAAGAAGGATGTCAATGCCATTTGGAATTAGAATCCGGATAATATTATGAATTATCTGATCTTTTGTAACTCAATTTAACCCTTGAACACAACAATTTTTCTTTGATTCTTTTTTCTTTGGTGCTTTGCACCTTGAGCCTAGCCGTGACTTTAAATGTTTTGTCTCAAGCTTCACTTGACACAGAAACACCACAAGCACTTAACTGGGGGACTCTCTTTAAGTTATGATTTTCCTTTCAGTTACTCCCAGACAGTAGGGCTCAAAGCCTTTGGCATATTCTGTTAATTGTAATTGATCTCGACTCTAAATATTTTGTCTCAAGGATTAATTGACACAAGAACACCACAAGCATGTGACCAGGGAAATAACTCTTTGAGCTTTTAATCATGTCTGACCTCCCTAGTCATTGATGCTCAGAGCCTTGGACCTTGCTTTTATATCCTCTATTTTTTTAATGCTGTTTCTTTTGCTTCAAGGATTAGACTTTTACTTATTGCAGAGACTTCATAATAGTTCTCTAAATTCCTGTTCTTTGTACATCAACATTCTTTGATTCAAATTTAAATATGCACTGTTCATGTCATGCATTCAGAGTCACAGAAAATACCACCACATTTGAATAAATGAGACTATTCTAGAAATTAAACTCAATTTCTAATGCACTACATATTTTCTTCTTAATTTTTGATTTCAAGCTCAGTGGGTGGTGCATGAAATTGCGATCATCAGCAATGGCACCAAAAAAACTTGGAGCTATCAAACGTGAATCACACTTTGTCACAATTCCGCACAACTAACCAGCAAGTGCACTGGATCGTCCAAGTAATAAACCTTGCATGAGTAAGGGTTGATCCCACGGAGATTGTCGGCCTGATGCAAGCTATGGTCACCTTGTAAATCTCAGTCAGGCGGATTCAAATGGTTATGGTGAATTGATAATAAATAGAAATAAAATATAAATTAGGATAGAGATACTTATGTAATTCATTGGTGAGAATTTCAGATAAGTGTATAGAGATGCTTTCGTTCCTCCTGAACCTCTGCTTTCCTGTTGTCTTCATCCAATCATTCCTACTCCTTTCCATGGCAAGCTGTATGTTGGGCATCACCGTTGTCAATGGCTACATCCCGTCCTCTTTGTGAAAATAGTCCAATGCGCTGTCACTGCATGGCTAATCATCTGTCGGTTCTCGATCATACTGGAATAGGATTTACTATCCTTTTGCGTTTGTCACTACGCCTAGTACTCGCGAGTTTGAAGCTCGTCACAGCCATCCCTTCCCAGATCCTACTCGGAATACCACAGACAAGGTTTAGACTTTCCGAATCTCAAGAATGGCCATCCATGGGTTCTAACTTATAGCACGAAGATTCCAATATCTCGGACTCGATCCCCTGTATTAGATACCTAAGAGATACTCATTCTAGCTTGTTTGCATGTAGAACGGAAGTGTGTGTCAGGCACGCGTTCATAAGTGAGAATGATGATGAGCGTCACATAATCATCACATTCATCATGTTCTTGTGTGCGAATGGATATCTTAGAATAGGAATAAGCTTGAATTGAATAGAAAAATAATAGTACTTTGCATTAATTCATTAGGAACAGCAGAGCTCCACACCTTAATCTATGGTGTGTAGAAACTCTACCGTTGAAAATACATAAGAACAAGGTCTAGGCATGGCCGAGAGGCCAGCCCCCTAAACATGATCAAAGGATCCAAAGATAATCCAAAAGATGTTCCAAAAGATGTAAATACAATAGTAAAAAGTCCTATTTATACTAAACTAGTTACTAGGGTTTACAGAAATGAGTAAATGATGCAGAAATCCACTTCCGGGGCCCACTTGGTGTGTGCTTGGGCTGAGCATTGAGCTTTACACGTGTAGAGGCTTCTCCTGGAGTTGAACGCCAGTTTGTAACCTGTTTCTGGCGTTTAACTCTACTTTGCAACCTGTTTCTGGCGTTTAACTCCAGAATGCAACATGGAACTGGCGTTGAACGCCAGTTTGTGTCGTCTAAGCTCGGGCAAAGTATGGACTATTATATATTTCTAGAAAGCCCTGGATGTCTACTTTTCAACGCAATTGAGAGCGCGCCATTTGGAGTTCTGTAGCTCCAGAAAATCCACTTTGAGTGCAGGGAGGTCAGAATCCAACAGCATCTGCAGTCCTTCTTCAACCTCTGAATCTGATTTTTGCTCAAGTCCCTCAATTTCAGCCAGAAAATACCTGAAATCACAGAAAACACACAAACTCATAGTAAAGTCCAGAAATGTGATTTTTATTTAAAAACTAATAAAAATATACTAAAAACTAACTAAATCATACTAAAAACTATGTAAAAATAATGCCAAAAAGCGTATAAATTATTCGCTCATCACAACACCAAACTTAAATTGTTGCTTGTCCCCAAGCAACTGAAAATCAAATAGGATAAAAAGAAGAGAATATACTATAAATTCCAAAATATCAACACTCCTTTTTTTTTTTGCTTTGGACCTTGACTTTAACCAGTCAGTCTCAAGTTTTTACTTGACACCTTCACGCCACAAGCACATGGTTAGGAACAGCTTGGTTTAGCCGCTTAGGCCAGGATTTTATTCCTTTAGGCCCTCCTATCCACTGATACTCAAAGCCTTGGATCCTTTTTATTTACCCTTTCCTTTTGGTTTTAAGGGCTATTGGCTTTTTCTGCTTGCTTTTTCTTTTTCTTTTTCTCTTTTTTTTTCGCTATTTTTCTCTTTTTTTTTTGCAAGCTTTTGTATTCACTGCTTTTTCTTTCTTCAAGAATCATTTTTATGATTTTTCAGATCTTCAAATAACATTTCTCCTTTTTCCTTATTCTTCAAGAGCCAACATATTTAACATTCATAAACCACAATATCAAAAGACATATGCACTGTTCAAGCATTCATTCAGAAAACAAAAAGTATTGTCACCACATCAAAATAATTAAACTAGTTTCAAGGATGAATTCGAAACCATGTACTTCTTGTTTTTTTGTTTTTAGAAAATTTTTTTCATTTAAGAGAGGTGATGGATTCATAGGACATTCATAACTTTAAGGCATAGAAACTTAGACACTAGTGATCATATAGTGAAGACACAAACATAAATAAAACATAAAGCTCAAAAATAAAAAAACAGTAAAATAAATAGACAAGGAGATTAAGGAATGAGTCCACCTTAGTGAGGATGGGATCTTCCTCTTCTTGAAGAACCAATGGTGCTTTTGAGCTCCTCTATGTCTCTTCCTTGTCTTTGTTGCTCCTCCCTCATAGCTCTTTGATTTTCTCTAATCTCATGGAGAATGATGGAGTGCTCTTGGTGTTCCACCCTTAGTTGTTCCCAATAGTTGTGTGGAGGAAAATGTATCCCTTGAGGTATCTCAAGGATTTCTTGGTGAGGGAATTCCTCATGCTCTTGTTGAGGTCCATGATCTCTTGTTCTGCAATCAAATGCTCTACTACTGAGCTATGGACCCTTGAGATGAATCTCTCCATCTCCCATGACTCGGAGGTGGAAGCTTTTGTCTTTCCTTTCCTCTTTCTAGAGGTTTCTCCGGCCTTAGGTGCCATAAATGGTTATGGAAAAATAAAAAGCAATGCTTTCACCACACCAAACTTAAAAGGTTTGCTCGTCCCCGAGCAAAAGAAGAAAGGAAGTAGTAGAAGAAGAAGAAAATGGAGGAGATGGAGGTGTGTGAATAGTTCGGCCACTGGGGGTTTAAGGTGGTTATGATGTATGAAAAGGAAGGAGTCAT
Organism: Arachis hypogaea; assembly: GCF_003086295.3. Taxonomy (NCBI): domain Eukaryota; kingdom Viridiplantae; phylum Streptophyta; class Magnoliopsida; order Fabales; family Fabaceae; genus Arachis; species Arachis hypogaea. The sequence continues at coordinate 71,983,438 of NC_092048.1, read as the reverse complement.
GGTTTGAATTTGAGTGGGTGGGTGTAGGTGGGTGTATGATGGTTTTGGATGGGAATTAGAGGTGATTGGTGAAGGGTATTTGGGGAAGAGGGTTTTGAAAAGGTGTAAAGAGGAGAGAAGAAAAGGTGGGGATCCTGTGGGGTCCACAGATCCAGTGGGGCCATGGACTTAACATCTCTGCTCCAATTAGGCGTGTAAAACGCCCTTGCTGTGCAATCCTGGCGTTTAACGCCAGACTGCTACTTGTTTCTGGCGTTAAACGCCCAAATGTAGCCTGTTTCTGGCGTTTAACGCCAGGTAGATGCTTGTTTCTGGCGTTTAACGCCAGGTAGATGCTTGTTTCTGGCGTTAAACGCCAGCTTGGTGCTTGTTTCTGGCGTTAAACGCCAGACAGATGCTTGTTTCTGGCGTTTAAACGCCAGAATGCTCCTCCTCCAGGGTGTGCTATTTTTAATGCTGTTTTTTATTCTGTTTTTAATTTTTCAGTAGTTTTTGTGACTCCACATGATCATCAACCTAATAAAACACGAAATAAAAATAAAAATAAAATAGATATAATTAAATAACATTGGGTTCCCTCCCAACAAGTGCTTCTTTAATGTCAGTAGCTTGACAGTGAGCTCTCATGGAGCCTCACAGATGTTCAGAGCATTGTTGGAACCTTCCAACACCAAACTTAAAGTTTGAATGTGGGGGTTCAACACCCAACTTAGAGTTTGGTTGTGGCCTCCCAACACCAAACTTAGAGTTTGATTGTGGGGGCTTTGGTTGACTCTGTAGTGAGAGAAGCTTTTCATGCTTCCTCTCCATGGTTACAGAGGGAGATCCTTGAGTTTTAAACACAAGGTTGTCCTCATTCAGTTGAAGGACTAACTCTCCTCTGTCCACATCAATCACAGCTCTTGCTGTGGCTAGGAAGGGTCTTTCAAGGATGATGGATTCATCCTCATCCTTCCCAGTGTCTAGGATTATGAAATCAGCAGGGATGTAAAGGCCTTTAACCTTTACTAACACATCTTCTACTTGTTCATAAGCCTATTTTCTTGAGTTGTCTGCCATTTCTAATGAGATTCTGGCAGCTTGCACCTCAAAGATCCCAAGTTTCTCCATTACAGAGAGTGGCAATAAGTTTATTCCTGACCCCAGGTCACATAGAGCCTTCTCAAAGGTCATGGTGCCTATGGTACAGGGTATTAAGAATTTGCCAGGATCCTGTTTCTTTTGAGGTGATTTCTGCCTATCCAATACATTCAGTTCATTAGTGAGCAAGGGAGGTTCATCTTCCCAAGTCTCATTACCAACTAGTCTGGCATTCAGCTTCATGATTGCACCAAGGTACTTAGCAACTTGCTCTTCAGTAACATCTTCATTCTCTTCAGAAGAAGAATACTCATCAGAGCTCATGAAGGGTAGAAGGAGGTTTAATGGAATCTCTATGGTCTCTAGATGAGCCTCAGATTCCTTTGGTTCCTCAAAGGGAAACTCCTTATTGGTCACTGAATGTCCTGATGCCAGGGCATCTTGGCCAGTTTCACTAACCTTTTCTTTACTGTTTTTAGGATAGTTTCATGCATTCCCTTAGGAAATAAGCTAGTTTTGGGTAGATATTCACTTACACCTTGATTCAAGCATACATTGTGCATTTTACATTATTTCATGAGGAATTTGCATGAGTTTAGTGACAAATTGTATGTTGCATTACCCATGACTTGGACTAGAACTTTGATGCACTCTATTGCTTGATTTCAGGACCAAAGGAAGCAAGGAATGTGAGGTAACTTGCAAAGTTATTGAGAAAAGTGATTGCCAATAACACTCTCGAAGCCATCATTGACCACGTTAAGAGTCACGTTAACTAAGTTAACGTGAACTCTAACGTGGAAAGGGAAAGTAAGCCAACGTTAGTGACACTTAACATTGTCACTAATGTTGGCAAATGCTCATAAGTGGCCACGTTAGAGTCCACGTTAACTTAGTTAACGTGGCCTCTAACGTTAAAAGGGGGAAGAAACGCCAACGTTAGTGACATTCAACATTGTCACTAACGTTGGCCTAAGGAGAAACATACCACGTTAACTTGGTTAACGTGGGAGCTAACGTAAGAAGCAAGAGTGGTCGACAACGTTAGTGACACCCAATATTGTCACTAACGTTGGAAGCAACCACACAACCCCTCAAGGAGCCACGATAACTTCCACGTTAACTTAGTTAACGTGGAAGCTAACGTTGATGAGTGAAAGAATGGCCAACGTTAGTGACACTCAACATTGTCACTAACGTTGGGGATGGCTAAGCATGACCACGTTAGAAGCCACGTTAACCTAGTTAACGTGGACTCTAACGTGAGACATAGGGGCACCTTGGAACGTTAGTGACAATGTTGAGTGTCACTAACGTTCTCGAAGGATGGCAAGCCCACGTTAAAGAGCCACGTTAACTGAGTTAACGTGGGCTCTAACATGGGAACAAAGGGGGCTTTTCAAAGTTATTGGGAATGTTAAGTCTCAATAACGTGTGCGAAGGACTTAGAGGCAACGTTAGTGGCAACGTTTGTGCCACTAACGTTGAAGTTAACGTGGCTTTTACTTAGGAACGTTAGTGAGAAAGTTGATTGTCACTAACGTTCTCGAACTCATATTTTCACTAAATGTTAACACCCCTTACGTCCTGAGCTAAAGTCTCTGCCCACTTCACATTTTCTCTCTGCAAGTAAAGCCAAGCCCAAATGAAGAAGAGAACTGCTTCAAACTCAACATCCAAAGGCCCAAGACTTGAATAGCCAACTAGAAGCTGAGAAAAGTAGTATATATAGGAGTAGCTTTGAATTGTTAAGGAGTCTAAAAAGTTGGAAAAGAGAACTACTCTCTATATTTTACCTTCTCTGCATTTTCTAGTTTTATGATGTATTTTCCATCTTTGTTTTCATTTTCTAGAGCTATGAACAACTAAACCCCTTTCATTGGGTTAGGGAGCTCTATTGTAATTTGATGGATCAATACTAATTTTCATTATTCTTCTTCTATCTTTTCTCTTGATTTTACTTGAAAGCTTTCGATCTTCATCCAATTGGGTAGTTATCTTGGAAAAGAAGCTATTCAAACTTGGATCTCTTCTGAACCTTGAAAGAGGAATGAAGAGATCAAGCTAGAAATGCTTTCTCATGCTGGACCAAATTGGGTTTGGATGGGTATGTGACTATAACCCTCTCAATACTTGATTTGGGAAATGCATGTGGTATAATCAGTGACCATACTTCATCTCTTCTCATGAGCAATTGACCAAGGAATTGGCTATTGATCAAGATTTGAGAGATTGAATTACAAGAAATTGTAATTCAATCAATTAAGATTGCCAAGGAGATCAATGAGTGCATTGATTGAGGAAGAGATGAAAATGAACTTGATCCGGAGAATTGCAACATCTCCTGAGCCCAATGAACTCCCCATCTCTGATCTTACCCATTCTCTTTAATTTCTGCCATTTACTTTTATGAGCAAATCCCCCATTTCCATTTACAATTCTGCAATTTACTTTCAGTCATTTACTTCCAGTCCTTTAAATCTAGCATTTACTTTTCTGTTATTTACATTCCCGCCATTTTATTTTCTGCAATTCTCAACCCAAATTCTGGATTCGCTCAACTAGAACATTCTTCTAATTACAGTTGCTTGATCAATCAATCCCTGTGGGATTCGACCTCACTCAATTGTGAGTTTTTACTTGACGACAAATTCGGTACACTTGCCGAAGGAAATTTGTTGAGAGACAGTTTCCACCCGCATCATGTCCCAGGAGGTCTTCCTCACTAGGATTCACATCCTCCTCCTCCCTTGTAGGTTCGGCCATGATGGTCAAGTCAATGGGCTTGCACTCTCTCTTTGGATTCTCTTCTGTATTGCTTGAGAGAGTACCAGGAGGAGTTTCAGTGACTCTTTTACTCAGCTGGCCCACTTGTGCCTCCAAATTTCTAATAGAGGACCTTGTTTCATTCATGAAACTCAGAGTGGCCTTAGATAGATCAGAGACTATATTTGCTAAGCTAGATGGGTTCTGCTCAAAATTCTCTGTCTGTTGCTGAGTGGATGATGGAAAAGGTTTGCTATTGCTAAACCTGTTTCTTCCACCATTATTAAAGCCTTGTTGAGGCTTTTGTTGATCCTTCCATGAGAAATTTGGATGATTTCTCCATGAGGGATTATAGGTGTTTCCATAGGGTTCACCCATGTAATTCACCTCTACTATTGCAGGGTTCTCAGGATCATAAGCTTCTTCTTCAGAAGATGGCTCTATAGTACTGTTGGATGATTCCTTCAATCCATTCAGACTCTGAGAGATCATTGGTGCATGAAAATGTGATCCCTGGTAATGGCTCCAAAAACTTGGTGCTCTAATCTTAATTTATGATTTGTCACAACTTCGATACAACTAACCAGCAAGTGCACTGGGTCATCCAAGTAATAAAACCTTACGTGAGTAAGGGTCGATCCAACGGAGATTGTCGGTATGAAGCAAGCTATGGTCACCTTGTAAATCTCAGTCAGGCAGATATCAAATGGTTATAGAGTTTTCGAAAATAAATAATAAATAAATAGAAAATAAAGATAGAAACACTTATGTAATTCATTGGTGGGAATTTCAGATAAGCGTATAGAGATACTTTCGTTCTTCTGAACTTCTGCTTTCCTGCTGTCTTTATCCAATCAGTCCTACTCCTTTCCATGGTAAGCTTTATGTAAGGGCATCACCGTTGTCAATGGTTACATCCCATCTTCTTGTGAAAAAGGTCCAAATGCTCTGTCACAGCACGGCTAATCATCTGAGGTTCTCGATCATACTGGAATAGGATTCACCCTCCTTTTGCGTCTGTCACTACGCCCAGCACTCGCGAGTTTGAAGTTCGTCACAGTCATTCAATTCCTGAATCCTACTCGGAATACCACAGACAAGGTTTAGACTTTTTGGACTCTCATGAATGCCGCCATCAATCTAGCTTATACCACGAAGATTCTGATTAAGAGATCCAAGAGATATTCATTCAATCTAAGGTGGAACGGAAGTGGTTGTCAGGCACGTGTTCGTGGGAGAATGATGATGATTGTCACGTTCATCACATTCATGTTGGAGTACGAATGAATATCTTAGAAGCGGAATAAGTTGAATTGAATAAAAAACAGTAGTACTTTGCATTAATTCATGAGGAACAGCAGAGCTCCACACCTTAATCCATGGAGTGTAGAAACTCTACCGTTGAAAATACATAAGTGATGAAGGTTCAGGCATGGCCGAGAGGCCAGCCCCCGAACGGGATCAATATGATCTAAAGATGAACTAAAAATCATAAGATGTCTAAAAGACTAGTAAAAAGTTCTATTTATACTAAACTAGTTACTAGGGTTTACAGAAATAAGTAATTGATGCATAAATCCACTTCCGGGGCCTACTTGGTGTGTGCTTGGGCTGAGCTTGAAGTTTACACGTGGAGAGGTCATTCTTGGAGTTGAACGCCAGTTTGTAACGTGTTTCTGGCGTTCAACTCTGGTTCGTGACGTGTTTCTGGCGTTTAACTCCAGACTACAGCGTAGAACTGGCGTTCAATGCCCTTTTGCATCATCTAAACTCGGCCAAAGTATGGACTATTATATACTGCTGGAAAGCCCTGGATGTCTACTTTCCAACGCAATTTGAAGCACGCCATTTTGAATTCTGTAGCTCCAGAAAATCTACTTTGAATGTAGGGAGGTCATAATCCAACAACATCAGCAGTCCTTCTTCTACCTCTGAATCTGACTTTTGCTCAAGTCCCTCAATTTTAGCCAGAAAATACCTGAAATCACAGAAAAACATACAAACTCATAGTAAAGTCCAGAAATGTGAATTTAACATAAAACTAATAAAAACATCCCTAAAAGTAACTAGATCCTACTAAAAATATACTAAAAACAATGCCAAAAAGCGTATCAATTATCCGCTCATCACAACACCAAACATAAATTGTTGCTTGTCCCCAAGCAACTAAAAATCAAATAGGATAAAAAGATGAGAATATACTATAAATTCCAAACTATCAATGAAACATAGCTCCAATCAGATGAGCGGGACTTGTAGCTTTTTGCCTCTTGAATAGTTTTGGCATCTCACTTTATCCATTGAGGTTCAGAATGATTGGCATCTATAGGAACTCAGAGTTCAGATAGTGTTATTGATTCTCCTAGTTCAGTATGTTGATTCTTGAACATAGCTACTTTATGAGTCTTGGCCGTGGCCCTAAGCACTTTGTTTTCCAGTATTACCACCGGATACATAAATGCCACAAACACATAACTGGGTGAACCTTTTCAGATTATGACTCAGCTTTGCTAAAGTCCCCAATTAGAGGTGTCCAGGGTTCTTAAGCACACTCTTTTTTTGCTTTGGACCTTGACTTTAACCGCTCAGTCTCAAGTTTTCACTTGACACCTTCACGCCACAAGCACATGGTTAGGGATGGCTTGGTTTAGCCGCTTAGGCCAGGATTTTATTCCTTTAGGCCCTCCTATCCACTGATGCTCAAAGCCTTGGGATCTTTTTTATTTACCCTTGCCTTTTGGTTTTAAGGGTTATTGGCTTTTTGCTCTTACCTTTTGGTTTTAAGAGCTTTTGGCTTTTTCTGCTTGCTTTTTCTCTTTTTTTTTCGCTATTTTTTTCTATTTTTTTTCTGCAAGCTTTTGTATTCACTGCTTTTTCTTGCCTCAAGAATCATTTTTATGATTTTTCAGATTATCAAATAACATGTCTCCCTATCATTATTCTTTCAAGAGCCAACATATTTAACATTAATGAACAATAACTTCAAAAGACATATGCACTGTTCAAGCATTCATTCAGAAAACAAGAAGCATTGTCACCACATCAATATAATTAAACTAAGTTCAAGGATAAATTCGAAACTCATGTACTTCTTGTTCTTTTGAATTAAAACAATTTTCATTTAAGAGAGGTGATGGATTCATAGGACATTCATAACTTTAAGACAAAGTTACTAATACTAATGATCATGTAATAAGACACAAACATGGATAAGCACTTAAAATAAAGAAAACGAAAAACAGAGAATGTAAGAACAAGGAATGAGTCCACCGGTGGCATTTTCTCCTTGAGGAACCAATGATGTCCTTGAGCTCTTCTATGTCTCTTCCTTGTCTTTGTTGCTCCTCCCTCATTGCTTTTTGATCTTCTCTAATTTCATGAAAGATGATGGAGTGCTCTTGATGTTCCACCTTAATTGTCCCATGTTGGAACTTAATTCTCCTAGGGAGGTGTTGACTTGCTGCCAAAAATTCTGTGGAGGAAAGTGCATCCCTTGATGTATCTCAGGGATTTCTTGATGGTGAGCTTCCTCATGCGTTTCTTGAGCTCCATGAGTGGGCTCTCTTGTTTGCTCCATCCTTTTCTTAGTGATGGGCTTCTCTTCCTCAATGGGAATGTCTCCTTCTATGAAAGCTCCAGTTGAGTAACATAGATGGCAAATAAGATGAGGGAAAGCTAGCCTTGCCAAAGGGGAGGGCTTTTCGGCTATTTTATAGAGTTCAAGGGAGATGACTTCATGAACTTCTACTTCCTCTCCAATCATGATGCTATGGATCATGATGGCCCGATCCACAGTAACTTCAGATCGATTGCTAGTGGGGATGATGGAGCGTTGGATGAACTCCAAGCATCCTCTAGCTACAGGCTTAAGGTCCAGTCTTCTCAGTTGAACCGGTTTGCCTTTTGAGTCAATCTTCCATTGAGCTCCTTCCACACATATGTCCATAAGGACTTGGTCCAACCTTTGATCAAAGTTGACCCTTCTAGTGTAGGGGCGTGCATCTCCTTGCATCATAGGCAAGTTGAACGCCAACCTCACATTTTCCGGAGTAAAATCTAAGTATTTTCCCGGAACCATTGTAATATAATTCTTTGGATTCGGGTTCTTACTTTGATCATGGTGCTTAGTGATCCATGCATTGGCATAGAACTCTTGAACCATTAGGATGCCGACTTGTTGGATGGGGTTTGTTAGAACTTCCCAACCTCTTCTTTGGATTTCATGTCGGATCTCTGGATACTCATTTCTCTTGAGCTTGAAAGGGACCTCGGGGATCACCTTCTTCTTGGCCACAACATCATAGAAGTGGTATTGATGGGCTTTGGAGATGAATCTTTCCATCTCTCATGACTCGAAGGTGGAAGCTTTTGTCTTCCCTTTCCCTTTTCTAGAGGATTCTCCGGTCTTAGGTGCCATCAACGGTAATGGAAAAATAAAAAGCTTATGCTTTTACCACACCAAACTTAGAATATTGCTCGCCCTCGAGCAAGAGATGAAAAAATAGATGAAGAAGAAGAAGAAAATATTGAGGAGAGGAGGGAGAGGTGTATTCGGCCAAGAAGGGGAAGAGAGGGTTGTGTTCTGTGAAAATGAGGAAGAATGGAGGGCTTTATATAGGGAGGGGAGGGGGTTTAGTTTCGGCCATATAGGATGGGTTTGGGTGGGAAATTGATTTTGAATTTTGAAGGTAGGTGGAGTTTATGAGGTAGGTTTATGGGGAAGAGTGGATGGATGTGAGTGGTGAAGTAGTGATAGGGAAGAGAGATTGAGGTGATTGGTGAAGAGTTTTGGGGAAGAGTGTTTATTGGGAAGAGAGGATGAACATTGAGAAGAGGGAAGAGAGTGAGTGGAGGTAGTGGAGATCCTGTGGGGTCCACAGATGTTGAGTTGATCCTGTGGGGTCCACAGATTCTGAGGTGTCAAGGATTTACATCCCTGCACCCATTAGGCATGTGAAATGCCTTTGCATGCAATTCTGGCGTTTAAACGCCGAAATGATACTTGTTCTGGGCGTTCAGCACCCAGATGCATCATATTTCTGGCGTTGAACGCCAGTTCTATGCTTGTTTCTGGCATTCAGGGCCAGCTTTCCTCACTGTGCATTTCTGGCGTCTGAACGCCAGGATGCTGCTTGTTTCTGGCGTTTAATGCCAGATCCATGCTCTGTTCTGGCGTTGAACGCCAGCCAGATGCTCCTTACTGGCGTTTAAACGCCAGTAAGATCCTCCTCTAGGGTGTGATTTTTCTTCTGCTGTTTTTGATTCTGTTTTTAATTTTTTGCTTTATTTTGTGACTCCACATGATCATGAACCTAATAAAACATGAAATAACAATAAAAATAAATTAAAATTAAATAAATAAAAATTGGGTTGCCTCCCAACAAGTACTTTTTTAATGTCAATAGCTTGACAGTAGGCTCTCATGGAGCCTCACAGATGTTCAGAGCATTGTTGAGACTCCCCAACACCAAACTTAGAGTCTGGATATGGGAGTTCAACACCAAACTTAGAGTTTGACTGTGGGGGCTCTGGTTGACTCTGCAGTGAGAGAAGCTTACTGTGCCTCTTTTCCATGTTTAAAGAAGGGTAACCTTGAGTTTTAAACACAAGGGAGTCCTCAATTAATTGAAGGACTAGTTCACCTCTGTCAACATCAATCACAGCTCTTGCTGTGGCTAGGAAGGGTCTTCCAAGGATGATGGATTCATCCTCATCCTTCCCAGTATCTAGGATTATGAAATCAGCAGGGATGTAAAGGCCTTCAACCTTTACTAATATGTCCTCTACTTGTCAATAAACCTATTTTCTGGAATTCTCTGCCATCTTAATGAGATTTTAGCAGCTTGTACCTCAAAGATTCCCAGTTTCTCCATTACAGAGAGTGGCATGAGGTTTATTCCTGACCCAAGGTCACATAGAGCCTTCTCAAAGATCATAGTGCCTATGGTACAAGGTATTAGGAACTTTCCAGGATCCTGTTTCTTCTGAGGCAATCTCAGTTGATCCAATGCATTTAGTTCATTGGTGAACAGGGGAGGTTCATCTCCCCAAGTCTCACTACCAATTAAATTGGTATTCAGCTTCATGATTGCCCAAGGAACTTGGCAACTTGCTCTTCAGTAACATCTTCATTCTCTTCAGAAGAAGAATACTCATCAGAGCTCATGAAGGGTGTAAGGAGGTTTAATGGAATCTCTATGGTCTCTAGATGAGCCTCAGAGTCCTTTGGTTCCTCAAAGGGAAACTCCTTGTTGATCACTGGACGTCCCAGGAGGTCTTCCTCCTTGGGATTCACATTCTCCCCTTCCTCCTTGGATTCAGCCATGATGGTTATATCAATGGCCTTGCACTCTCCTTTTGGATTTTCTTCTGTATTGCTTGGGAGAGCACTAGGAGGGGTTTCAGTGATCTTCTTACTCAGCTGGCCCACTTGTCCCTCCAAATTTCTAATGGAGGACCTTGTTTCATTCATGAAACTCAGAGTGGCCTTAGATAGATCAGAGACTAAGTTTGCTAAATTAGAGGTATTTTGTTCAGAGTTCTCTGTCTGTTGCTGAGTGGATGATGGAAAAGGCTTGCTATTGCTAAACCTGTTTCTTCCACCATTATTAAAGCCTTGTTGAGGCTTTTGTTGATCCTTCCATGAGAGATTTGGGTGATTTCTCCATGAGGGATTATACGTGTTTCCATAGGGTTCACCCATGTAATTCACCTCTGCTATTGCAGGGTTCTCAGGATCATAAGCTTCTTCTTCAGAAGATGCCTCTTGAATACTGTTGGATGCAGCTTGCATTCCATTCAGACTCTGAGAAATCATATTGACTTGCTGAGTCAATATTTTATTCTGGGCCAATATGGCATTTAAAGTATCAATTTCAAGAACTCCCTTCTTCTGAGGCGTCCCATTACTCACAGGATTCCTCTCAGAAGTGTACATGAACTGGTTATTAGCAACCATGTCAATGAGTTCTTGAGCTTTTGCAGGTGTTTTCTTTAGGTGAATGGATCCACCTGCAGAAGTATCCAATGACATCTTAGCTAATTCAGATAGACCATCATAGAATATATCCAGGATGGTCCATTCTGAAAGCATGTCAGAAGGATACTTTTTGGTCAGTTCCTTGTATCTCTCCCAAGCTTCATAGAGGGATTCACCTTCTTTCTGTCTGAAGGTTTGAACATCCACTCTAAGCTTACTCAGCTTTTGAGGAGGAAAGAACTTGGCTAAGAAAGCCTTGACCAGCTTATCCCAAGAGTTCAGGCTATCCTTAGGTTGAGAGTCCAACCATATTCTAGCTCTGTCTCTTACAGCAAAAGGGAAAAGCATGAGCTTGTAGACTTCAGGATCTACTTCATTAGTCTTAATAGTATCACAGTTCTACAAGAATTCAGTTAAGAACTGAAAAGGATCTTCAGATGGAAGTCCATGAAACTTGCAGTTTTGTTGCATCAAAGAAACTAATTGAGGTTTCAGCTCAAAGTTGTTTGATCCAATGGTAGGGATGGAGATGCTTCTTCCATGTAATTTGGAATTAGGTGCAGTGAAGTCACCAAGCATCCTCCTTTCATTATTATTATTTTCGGCTGCCATCTCCTCTTCCTTTTTGAAAATTTCTGTAAGGTTGTCTCTGGATTGTTGTAATTTAGCTTCTCTTAGTTTCCTTTTCAGAGTCCTTTCAGGTTCAGGGTCTGCTTCAACAAGAATGTTCTTGTCCTTACTCCTGCTCATTTGAAAAAGAAGGGAATAGAAAATAATAATAGGGATCCTTTTTACTACAGTATAGAGGTTCCTTTGTTGTTAGTAGAAGAAGAAAGGGAATAAGAGTGAAGAAGAATGGATAATCCAAACACAAGGGTGAGGATAGAAGCAATGATTTAAGATGAAGAGAAGTGTTAGTAAATGAATAAATAAATAGAAGGAGATGAGAAGAAGAATTTTTCGAAAATAAATTTTGAAAAAGAGTTAATGATTTTCGAAAATTAAGATAAAATTAAAATTAAAATTAAAAATTGAAATAATTAATTAATTAAAAAGAATTTTTGAAAAAGGGGGAGGTATTTTCGAAAATTAGAGAGGGATAGTTAGTTAGGTAGTTTTGAAAGAGATAAGAAACAAACAAAAAGTTAATTAGTTAGTTGAAACAAATTTTGAAAATCAATTTTTAAAAGATAAAAAGTTAGAAAAGATATTTTAAAATCAAATTTTTGAAAAAGATAAAATTTTGAAAAAGATATGATAGAAAGATATGATTAAAATTAGTTTTGAAAAAGATTTGAATTTTAAAAATCAAAATTAATGACTTGACTCACAAGTAATCACAAGATATGATTCTAGAACTTAAAGTTTGAATCTTTCTTAACAAGCAAGTAACAAACTTGAAATTTTTGAATCAAAACATTAATTTTTTATGATATTTTCGAAAATTATGAGATAAGATTAAGAAAACTATTTTTGAAAAATATTTTTAAAATTTTTGAAAATAAATAAGAAAAATGAAAAAGATATGATTTTTGAAAAAGATAAGATTTTTAAATTGAAAATTTGATTTGACTCATAGGAAACAACTAAATTTTAAAAAGTTTTGAAAAAGTCAACTCAAATTTTCGAATTTTATGAGTGAAAAAGGGAAAGATATTTTTTTGATTTTTGAATTTTTAATGATGAAAGAGAAAAACATCAAAAAGACTCAATGCATGAAAATTTTGGATCAAAATATGTGATGCATGCAAGAACACTATGAATGTCAAGATGAACACCAAGAACACTTTGAAGATTATGATGAACATCAAGAACATATTTTTGAAAAATTTTTTATACAAAGAAAACATGTAAGACACCAAACTTAGAAATTTTTAATATTTAGACACTAAGAATTCAAGAATGCATATGAAAAACACCATACAACACACAACAATATAACATGAAGATCAATCAAGAAGGTTTATCAAGAACAACTTGAAGATCATGATGAATACAATGCATGAATGCAATTTTCGAAAAAATGCAAGATGAGTATGAAATTGACACCAAACTTAAAATTTGACACAGGACTCAAACAAACAACATAAAAAAATTTTTTTATTTTTTTTTTTGATTTTATGATTTTTCGAAAATTAATGTGAAAAAGAAAAATAAGGATTCCAAAATTTTTAATATGAATTCCAGGAATCTTGTGCTCTTTAGTCTAAAGCTCCAATCTGATGGTTAGACATGGCTTAATAGCCAGCCAAGCTTTAGTATGCTATTACATGCATTGAAGTGATTAGTTGAATCCTCAGTCCAAAGGAATTTGGACATGGCTTTACAGCCAGCCAGGATTCTACATGCTTCATGAAACTCTAGAATTCATTCTTAAAAATTCTGAAGAAAAAAAATATTTTTTTGGTAAAAACGAAAAAGAGGAAAATATTTTTGAAAAATTTTTTTGAAAACTTTTTGAAAATAAAATAAGAAGAAAATTACCCAATCTGAGCAACAAGATGAACCGTCAGTTGTCCAAACTCGAACAATCCCCGGCAACGGCGCCAAAAACTTGGTGCATGAAATTGTGATCCCTGGTAATAGCTCCAAAAACTTGGTGCTCTAATCTTAATTTATGATTTGTCACAACTTCGATACAACTAACCAGCAAGTGCACTGGGTCGTCCAAGTAATAAAACCTTACGTGAGTAAGGGTCGATCCCACGGAGATTGTTGGTATGAAGCAAGCTATGGTCACCTTGTAAATCTCAGTCAGGCGGATATCAAACGGTTATAGAGTTTTCAAAAATAAATAATAAATAAATAGAAAATAAAGATAGAAACACTTATGTAATTCATTGGTGGGAATTTCAGATAAGCGTATAGAGATACTTTCGTTCTTCTGAACTTCTGCTTTCCTGCTGTCTTCATCCAATCAGTCCTACTCCTTTCCTTGGCAAGCTTTATGTAAGGGCATCACCATTGTCAATGGTTACATCCCAGACTCTTGTGAAAAAGGTCCAAATGCTCTGTCACAGCACGGCTAATCATTTGAGGTTCTCGATCATACTGGAATAGGATTCACCCTCCTTTTGCGTCTGTCACTACGCCCAGCACTCGCGAGTTTGAACTTCGTCACAGTCATTCAATCCCTGAATCCTACTCGGAATACCACAAACAAGGTTTAGACTTTCCGGACTCTCATGAATGCCGCCATCAATCTAGCTTATACCACGAAGATTCTGATTAAGAGATCCAAGAGATATTCATTCAATCTAAGGTGGAACGGAAGTGGTTGTCAAGCACGCGTTCGTGGGGGAATGATGATGATTGTCACATTCATCACATTCATGTTGGAGTACGAATGAATATCTTAGAAGCGGAATAAGTTGAATTGAATAAAAAACAGTAGTACTTTGCGTTAATTCATGAAGAACAGCAGAGCTCCACACCTTAATCCATGGAGTGAAGAAACTCTACCATTGAAAATACATAAGTGATGAAGGTTCAGGCATGGCCGAGAGGCCAGCCCCCAAACGTGATCAATATGATCTAAAGATGAACTAAAAATCATAAGATGTCTAAAAGACTAGTAAAAAGTTCTATTTATACTAAACTAGTTACTAGGGTTTACAGAAATAAGTAATTGATGCATAAACCCACTTCCGGGGCCCACTTGGAGAGGTCATTCTTGGAGTTGAACGCCAGTTTGTAACGTGTTTCTGGCGTTCAACTCTGGTTCGTGACGTGTTTCTGGCGTTTAACTTCAGACTGCAGCGTAGAACTGGCGTTCAACGCCCTTTGGCATCATCTAAACTCGGCCAAATATGGACTATTATATATTTCTGGAAAGCCCTGGATTTCTACTTTTCAACGCAATTGGAAGCGTGCCATTTTGAATTCTGTAGCTCCAGAAAATCTACTTTGAGTGCAGGGAGGTCAGAATCCAACAGCATCAGCAGTCCTTCTTCTACCTCTGAATCTAATTTTTGCTCAAGTCCCTCAATTTTAGCCAGAAAATATCTGAAATCACAGAAAAACACACAAACTCATAGTAAAGTCCAGAAATGTGAATTTAACATAAAAACTAATAAAAACATCCCTAAAAGTAACTAGATCCTACTAAAAACATACTAAAAACAATACCAAAAAGCGTATAAATTATCCTCTCATCAATCATATTGACTTGTTGAGTCAATATTTTGTTCTGAGCCAATATGGCATTCAGAGTATCAATTTCAAGAACTCATTTCCTCTGAGGCGTCCCGTTACTCACAAGATTCCTTTCAAAAGTGTACATGAACTAGATATTTGCAACCATGTCAATGGGTTCCTGAGTTTCTGCAGGTGTTTTCTTTAGGTGAATGGATCCACCTGTAGAATAGTCCAGTGACATCTTTGATAGTTCAGACAGACCATCATAGAATATATCCAGGATGGTCCATTCTGAAAGCATGTCAAAAGGACACTTTTTGGTCAGTTCCTTGTATCTCTCCCAAGCTTCATAGAGGGATTCACCTTCTTTCTGTTTGAAGGTTTGAACATCCACTCTAAGCTTGCTAAGCTTTTGAGGAGGAAAGAACTTGGCTAAGAAAGCCGTGACCAGCTTATCCCAAGAGTTCAGGCTATCTTTAGGTTGATAATCCAATCATATTCTAGCTCTGTCTCTTATAGCAAATGGGAAAAGCATAAGCCTGTAGACCTCGGGATCAACCCCATTGGTCTTAACAGTGTCACAGATCTGCAAGAATTCAGTTAAGAACTGAAAAGGATCTTCTGATTGAAGTCCATGAATTTTGCAGTTCTGTTGCATCAGAGAAACTAATTGAGGTTTCAGCTCAAAATTGTTTGCTCCAATGGCAGGGATTGAGATGCTTCTTCCATGTAAATTGGAATTTGGTGCAGTAAAGTCACGAAGCATCTTCTTTGCATTGTTATTATTTTCGGCCATGTCTCCTTCTTTTTCGAAAATTTCTGTCAGATTTTCTCTAGAGAGTTGTGCTTTAGCTTCCCTTAGCTTCCTCTTCAGAGTCCTTTCAGGTTCAGGATCAGCTTCAACAAGAATGTTCTTATCCTTGTTCCTGCTCATATGAAAAAGAAGAGAACAGAAAATATGGAATCCTCTATGTCACAGTATAGAGATTCCTTATGTAAGTATAAGAAGAGAATAATGGAGGAAGGAAAAGATTAGAATCCAAATACAAGGGAGAGGAATGAGTTCGAATTCTTTGGTGAAAGAGGGGTGTTAGTAGATGAATAAATAAACAGAAGGGGATGAAAGATAAGAGAATTTGAAAATTAAATAAATTAAATTAAAAAATATTTTTTTTAAATTAAATTTAAAGTTAGAATTCGAAAATACAAAAAAGAAAAATGAAATTAATTTAAAGTAAAAACTAAAACAATTAGTTAATAAAAAAGGAATTTTGAAAAAGAGGGACGGGATTTTCGAAAATTAGAAAGAGAGAGTTAGTTAGGTAGTTTTGAAAAAGATATGAATCAAACAAAAAGATAAGATTAATTGAAAAAGATTTGAAAATCAGTTTTGAAAAGAGAAGAAGCTAGAAAATAAGTTAGAAAAGATTTTGAAATTGATTTTGAAAAAGATGTGATTGAAACTTATTTTGAAAAAGATTTGAAAAAGAAATTTAAAAAAGATTTGATTTTGAAAATTAAAGTTGATTACTTGACTAACAAGAAACAAAAAGATATTATTTGAAAATTTAAAGATTGAACCTTTCTTAATAGGCAAGTAACAACTTAAAATTTTTGAATCAATCACCTTAATTGTTAGCATTAATTTCGAAAATATAAAATGGAAATAAGAAAAAGATTTTGAAAATAAATTTGAAATTTTCGAAATTATGAAAGGAAAAATGAAAAAGATTTGATTTCTTTGAAAAGATTTGAAAAAGATAGAATTTTTAAATTGAAAATTTGATTTGACTCATAAGAAACAATTAAATTTTTAAAAATTTTGACTAAATCAAATCAAATTTTCGAAAATTAGGAGTGAAATAAGGAAAAGATATTTTTTTATTTTTGAATTTTAACGATGAGAGAGAAAAACATAAAAAAGACTCAATGCATGAAAATTTTGGATCAAAACAAATGATGCATGCAAGAACACTATGAATGTCAAGATGAACACCAAGAACACTTTGAATGTCAAGATGAACACCAAGAACTTATTTTTGAAAATTTTTAAGAAAAGAAAAACATGCAAGACACCAAACTCAGAAATTTTCAATGTTGAGACATTAATAATTCGAAAATGCATATGAGAAACAAGAAAAGACACCAAACAAGAAATTTTAAAGATCAAACAAGAAGACTTACCAAGAACAACTTGAAGATCATGAAGAATGCAATGCATGGATTTTCGAAAAATGCAAGAAAGAGATAAACATGCAATTGACACCAAACTTAAAAACTGAAACAAGACTTAAACAAGAAACATCAAATTATTTTTGATTTTATGATTTTATTAAAATTTTTGATATTTTTCGAAAATATTTTGGAAAAAGAAAACTAAGGATTTCAAAATTTTTAATAAGAATTCCAGGAATCTTCAATGTTAGTCTAAAGCTCCGGTCCAGGAATTAGACATGGCTTATTAGCTAGCCAAGCTTTCAGTGAAAGCTCCGGTCCAAAACACTAGACATGGCCAATGGCCAGCCAAGCTTCAGCAGATATTGCCCACCTCCCATGTATAAAACAGCTATGTGTGTAACTGCCAAATGGGTGAAGATCAACAAGCTCTTGTGATGATAAGTTGAAACCCCGGTCCAAAAGATTAGACATGGCTTACAGCTAGCCAGGATTCAACAAATCATCATGAAACACTAGAATTCATTCTTAAAAATTCTGAAGAAAAATATATTTTTGAAAATATTTATTTTTTATTTTTTTCGAAATTAAGAATAATAAAAACAAAAAGCTTAAAATTAAAATAAATTTACCTAATCTGAGTAACAAGATGAACCGTCAGTTGTCCAAACTCGAACAATCCCCGGCAACGGTGCCAAAAACTTGGTGTTGTTGCCAGACCAAAAACTTGGCACTGTTGTTGCCAAAAACAAATGCGAAATTGGTGCACGAAATTGCGATCATCAACAACGACGCCAAAAAAACTTGGAGCTCTCAAACGTGAATCACACTTTGTCACAATTCTGCACAACTAACCAGCAAGTGCACTGGGTCGTCCAAGTAATAAACCTTACGTGAGTAAGGGTCGATCCCACGGAGATTGTCGGCCTGAAGCAAGCTATGGTCACCTTATGAATCTCAGTTAGGCGGATTTAAATGGTTATGGTGAATTGATAATAAATATAAATAAAATATAAACTAGGATAGAGATACTTATGTAATTCATTGGTGAGAATTTCAGATAAGTGTATAGAGATGCTTTCGTTCCTCCTGAACCTCTGCTTTCCTGCTGTCTTCATCCAATCATTCCTACTCCTTTCCATGGCAAGCTGTATGTTGGGCATCACCGTTGTCAATGGCTACATCCCGTCCTCTCTGTGAAAATGGTCCAATGCGCTGTCACTACATGGCTAATCATCTGTCGGTTCTCGATCATACTGGAATAGGATTTACTCTCCTTTTGCATCTGTCACTATGCCCAGCACTCGCGAGTTTGAAGCTCGTCACAGCCATCCCTTCCCAGATCCTACTCGGAATACCACAGACAAGGTTTAGACTTTTTGGATCTCAAGAATGGCCAACCATGGGTTCTAACTTATACCACAAAGATTCCAATATCTCGGACTCGGTCCCCTGTATTAGATACCTAAGAGATACTCATTCTAGCTTGTTTGCATGTAGAACGGAATTGTGTGTCAGGCACGCGTTCATAAGTGAGAATGATGATGAGCGTCACATAATCATCACATTCATCATGTTCTTGTGTGCGAATGGATATCTTAGAATAGGAATAAGCTTGAATTGAATAGAAAAACAATAGTACTTTGCATTAATTCATTAGGAACAGCAGAGCTCCACACCTTAATCTATGGTGTGTAGAAACTCTACCGTTGAAAATACATAAGAACAAGGTCTAGGCATGGCCAAGAGGCCAGCCCCCTAAACATGATCAAAGGATCAAAAGATAATCCAAAAGATGTTCCAAAAGATGTAAATACAATAGTAAAAAGTCCTATTTATACTAAACTAGTTACTAGGGTTTACAGAAATGAGTAAATGATGCAGAAATCCACTTCCAAGGCCCATTTGGTATGTGCTTGGGCTGAGCATTGAGCTTTACACGTGTAGAGGCTTCTCTTGGAGTTGGGCGCCTGTTTGTAACCTGTTTCTGGCGTTTAACTCCACTTTGCAACCTGTTTCTGGCGTTTAACTCCAGAATGCAACATGGAACTGGCGTTGAACGCCAGTTTGCGTTGTCTAAACTCGAACAAATTATGGACTATTATATATTTCTGGAAAGCCCTGGATGTCTACTTTCCAACGCAATTGAGAGTGTACCATTTGGAGTTCTGTAGCTCCAGAAAATCTACTTTGAGTATAGGGAGGTCAGAATCCAACAGCATCTGCAATCCTTCTTCAACCTCTGAATCTGATTTTTTCTCAAGTCCCTCAATTTCAGCCAGAAAATACCTGAAATCACAGAAAAACACACAAACTCATAATAAAGTCCAGAAATGTGATTTTTATTTAAAAACTAATAAAAATATACTAAAAACTAACTAAATCATACTAAAAACTATGTAAAAACAATGCCAAAAAGCGTATAAATTATCCGCTCATCAGTGGGCAATACATG